>NC_143261.1:40420397-40571912 GCF_984573655.1 Nuphar pumila
AGGTGAAGTTGGATTCTGGATCCAAAGAATGGATTAAGGTTGAATTCTAACTTTGGATTTTGGACTTTTGAAAATCCAAAATGGGGATTTGAAGATGGATCTGGGTCTTTGAAAACCCAGATTGAATTTAAAACTTAGAAAAATACTTGAGATTCAGAACCAATCTCAAAACTTGGATTTTGAGGATAAGAAAAATAAACCTGATTTTGAAATGAGAAGATGAATCAGAGGTTTCAAAGTTTAAATTGAACTTTGAATTTGATTGGAGTTTTGAATATAAGATGAATTTGGAATTTCAAAGTCAAATTTGAAATTTGAAATTTGAAATTTGAAATTTGATTTGAATTGGAAATTTTGAATATAAAATGAATTTTGAAATCTCGAAGTTAAATTGAACTTTGAGATTTGAGATAGAATTGAAAATGAAAAGATGAATTGGATTTTACAAGAATTGTAGATTGATTGAAGAAAGATATTTACATCACTTGGAGTTTTGAAAAAGAAATTTTGAAAATATGATGCAGTTCTATCCTAAGTGATGAATGAATTTAAAAAATTTAAAATTGGATTTTGAAAATCATATTTCATCCTTTACATGAATTAAAATAAGATTGAAAATATAATACATCCTTGACTATGGTCATTGAATGCATTATATAATAATCTATATTTGATTTCATGTGAAGAATAAAACATATTTTTGTGCTTTTATAGAGTTTTAAAATGAAATTAACTCTCAATATACCCTGACTATGGCCATTGGTATATATTTTGAGCTAATTTTAAGTTAGACTCTAATAAAAGAAAGAAATATTTGAAAATTTGATGATTTTTGAAAAGGATCCAGTGTGGATCCAGTGTTATTTTATAAGGGATAAAAATCCTAAGTTTTGTTTACATCCTGACTATGGCCATTGATGTAAATCATCAACTTAGGATTAATTGCCTCTTACAAAATGGTGCATGTGCCATTCGTGTTCCCATTTGTGAGATTTTGGAAAATAAAGGTAAAAAGCATGAAAACAAGCAATTTATGATATTTACAATGCTCATTCATTCTATCTAAAACAGGAAATGTAAATTCTTATTAAGATCTAACTATTACAACACAAAATTGAATTTACAACTCCAAGTAATGATATTTTTTCACATATTCCCTGCAAAACACTTGGTTAATATGAAAGTGGAAGAACATTGCACATATCATACGGAGGTTAATGGCAAAATTGTTCATGTGCCAAGATATTTAGAATGTGAGAAGACAAGAGATGGAGTGTATGTATACACTTACATATATATATACAGGCATGCCAATATACATATATATATATATATATATATATATATATATATATATATGTGTGTGTGTGTGTGTGTATATATTTACATATACACCTATGTATATATATCTATATATGTAGTATGTAGATAACATAGGTGGGTGAATTCATACTAAGTGTGGCCATGATAATGTTACAGGGGAATGATAGAGGCAACAGGTGCTGTTAGTTTACTAAAAATGGAATCAGTTCTTTTATTTCCAAATGCATGGGACCCTTTGCTGGTTTATGAATCTTCCCCTTATAATCTTGAAATAAGTTTCCTGTGTAACCTCTTTTAAGTTTTACCCAAACTTGATATTTCGACAATCTGAGAGTTTCCACTTATCATCTGAAGAAATTCTAGGAATAGGCTCCATCATATATATACTTACATATATATATATATATATATATATATATATATATATATATATATATATATATATATATATATATATATATTTGGGAATTTGAGCTAGATGCAGTGGGAACCAGTGGGCTGCTGGGAAAAGCAATTTCTAGTAACGACAACTGTGTTATTGATTTTAAAAGGTAGAACAATTGCCTAAGCAGATGATTCTTAATAGGACATGATTCTGGACCAGGCTTTTAACCTTTTGCTTTTTCTCTCTCAGTGAGCAGCATATCCTATAATAACCAACTTAGGAATCTCAACTTTCTTTCTTTTATAGAGAAGTCATCTATTGACCTTAATTTGCCATAAAATGATATCCAACTCAGATTTTTCTTTTACCATCTGGAAACCATACTGTATTATCCACTTGTAACTTGATGTGAGCAAACCTCTATAAACTTTGAACTTATTTATTTTTTTTCTTTTCAGATGTTGAGAACATTTTAACTTCAGAAAATTTTTGCCAGAAGGGCCAACTTAATACTATAACACAGAAAACTGGTAGGATAACACAATTCTAGTTAACTAGAACTTGGGGTCTATATGATTCACAAGAGGATCAAGAAACAACAAAGAGAAAAAAAAAAAAAAAAAAGAAGATTCTGAGAAATTGGAAGAGGTTTGGAGGCAGATCCTAAGCAACTAGAACCCAGAAGTTATTAGACAGATCCTTACTTGAGAGTCTTGGATTGCCGGATTGCAGTGGTCAGACTGTAGTGATAAAGACCTTCACTTGATCCACTAGAGAAGGAAATCCTTCCTGTGATCGCTTTTCTTCTCCAACTGCAGAACACCAACTTTCAGGTATGAGTGTTACGTTACTAAAAAAAAATGAATGATCTTAATAATGAAAATATTAGTCACAATATGAAACAATGTGTAACGTTAAATCCAGAACATAAACCGACACTCTGATTCTGCAGAAAACACCAGAGAAATTCTATAAAGGAGGATTTTGCAGAAAAGAGGCTCTATATTTCTTTTCGTTGTTTAAAAAAAAAAAAAAACAGATTTGTTGCAACCATCTTGGGTTGCTTTGCTAGGCATGATCAACCCCACCTCCGTTGGTTGAACTGGTGCAGAGGGCAATAGACCCATCTTAATTAAGCATACCTGTAGGTGAAATCAGCACATAACATGTATAAAAGAAAGATTAGCACCTGATACAATAACAATGGAAAAGATTGCTTGAAGTAGGTAATTTTAAACCAAACGTGCAACAACAATGACAACCATTCAACAACCTAGAAGATGGAAATCTGACCTCAATCCAAGTGCACTTAGCGTGAACTTTGTTGGCAACAACTGAGGTTATGCTGTTGTGGGATTTCAGTGATACATCATGGCATGGGAGTTAGGAATATACGTAGTAGCAGAAGAATCAATGCTGCGATGAAGTGTATCTCAAAAGGTAAATTAACCTCCGATTTGCACAGCAACTTGATTTTTGGGGATGGTGATTTTATCCCTTTTGACAGATTTCGAAACATCTATAAATATTTTTGCAAGGTCAATCTCTTGCTAAACCTGTTTTTTACCAAGTCCTTCAGTCACATGTCAACATGCACCATTCTTTGATATTTCCAAGATTTTCATCGGTAATGGCTTCCATGCCTCCAATACCCCCAACAGGATTTAGCAGATTGCGGGATTCTCAATGAATCTCAGTTTGAATCTGAGTTAATTCATGACTAAATTGCCATGGCAAACAGACAAGCTATGAACATCCTTCCCCAATTGTAGGCACTATCCTGAAGTCACTTTAAGCTAATACGAAATGTTATATAACTGAGAAAACATACAGATATAACACATTGAGCGAGGATATCACAAAACAATATAACCCTGCTACGCAATAAACACCACCGAAACATAAAAAAAATGCAAGAGCATGAAATTTATGTGACACCCTGATGCATGATGAAGGGATCGAAATGCATAGATGATGCTGGGACAAAAGATGAACAAAAAAAAAGATACAACAAGCAAGATCGACAATAAAAAAAAAAATGGACTACTGAGGGAAGGTGGCACACAAGAAAGGGGGTTATCCGAATGAGGTACCCCTATCAGGCTTACGTTCACAGTGAAACATATAAGACAGTAATGCTATCAACTAAGTACGAACAAAGGTCAATGAATAAAGGAGGCTAACACCATTCATTAGATGATAAAATGCATTATAAATAAGAGAAAATAACTAAATAATACAGGATTTAGCAGGAGATGGTGTGCATACACTAGCAATTGAAAGATGAAGTTGCAGAAAGTAAAAAAAATGAAATCAAATAGCATGTAGAAAACAAAAGTAAAGACAACATAATTTGGAAAACATAGAATGTAAGAGGGAACTTATGAGGAAATTAGATCAAGCAGAAATTAAACCGCATGAATGGGAAAGAGATGTGTTAGTGGATGACACATATGATGTTAGCAGTGATATACTGATGAACAGGGTATGATGAACAAAATGTGAAAAAAAATGGGCAGTTGTATGTGGAAAAAAGGTCAAAATAATGTAAAACCAAAAAATGAAGACAGGAAATCAAAATCGAAGTGAAGGAAGGGGATGAGAGATCTATACTATCAATAGAAACTCAAAATCAAATAGATAAAAGAATACTGAATCGATTAATGTTCAAGAAAAAAAAAACATAAAGAAAATTTAAAAGGAAAGAATGAAAACGAATGTTGGAGTCAGATTACCCCATTGATATAGCACATGTATGGATCGATCTTGCTATCAGCAGATCAACCTTATACGAGTGCTTTAATGGACCACCAAAATAGAAGAAAACAGAAAAGAAATAAAGATAAAAAGAAAATAACAGAGAAGAAGAAAGATGCTCACCGCAGTCCTATGCCAGGTGATCAAACCTTCTTTCAACAGCCAACAAGAAGATCAAAAGATGGGAAGAATAAGGAAGAAGAATCGAAGGGTGGCGGGGTGGAATGTCATCAGGAAGAAGAAAAAAGGGGTAATGGTGAGGTGATAACGGATGGATCCGAGAAGTTGAAGAAAAGAGCATGCGGGGGTGAAGAAGCGGTGGTGTAAAAGAAGCCTTTCGTGCTTCTTTTAAAGATGGAGAAGAAGGTTCGTGAAGGGTTTGTTGGACATCGATGGCGGAGAAAAGGGGGGGTTCGGAGATGGGGAAGACGGTTGAAGATCGACGATGGAAGAAGATGATGATCCGTGAAGATGAGTCGCACATTGGAGGGGGGGGGGGGTAGATGGCGGATGCGGAGGTTAGCGATGGATGGCTCAGGTGAAGCCCTAGAGGGTAGCCTGCGACTGATGGAGGGATGAGTGAGAGAGGGCGGTAGAAGGTTCTGGAAGAAAGGGGGGCGTTGGAGCCTCTGAAAATATTTGTAAAAAAAAGAACCTTTTTCAAAAGAGTGCTCCCTTCTCGAAAGTATTTTCAGAAAGGCGGTTTCAGTTAAAAAAAAGATGTTTTTCAAAAAAACTTATTTATTCCCTTTTCTATATCTTTTTATTTTTTTGTTCTTTTCTTCATTTTCTACATTTTTTTGTATTTTTTGAAAACAAAATTTTAAAACTATGGGATTTCTAAACTATTTACAAAACTTTACGAATATTTACCAAAGAAGGCTTTACTGAGAATTTGAGTTTATATTTTGGAGAATTTCTTCAAAAGATGGGTTTGGATCCAGTTTTGGCGAAGATATTCAAGTTTTGAACCTCGAATTGAGGAATATAACGCGATGGATCCAAATGGATGTCGAAGGGACTGTCCGAGCCATTTAAAAACTATTTTTTGTATTTTCTATAATTTTAATTTAACAGTTGGACAATGAGACTCAGATTTGGATCTGGACAATGAATCTGGATCCGAAATCGAGTCAAACATATAAAACAAATTTAATTTCAGTAAAACTTGAGAAATGATCTGGAATTTAGATTTAAAAGTGGCTCAATTGCTCAAAAAATGATATCAGGGGCAAAAAGGGAATATTTAAAAGATTTTGAAAAATTTGGGGTGTTCACAACTCTCCAATGTCTCAATCTTGGAGCTGACTCATGATTCTCCAAAACATCAAGAGATGTTAGATGATCTGTTGAGGAAGATCAAGATGAAGCCAGGAACCACTCCAGAAGATATGGCACGGATTGTAAATCAGGCAATGACTAATGCGCCTATCACCTTTTTTGATGAGGACTTGCCAAAATCTCATTCTTTTCATAACAACGTGTTGTATATCGTGGTGAGAACCAGGGGCATGACTGTCCCACATGTGCTTGTCGATGGAAGCAGCAGCCTCAATATTTGCCCAGACATGACAACGAAAGCCTTGGGATTGAAGGAAGAATAATACGTGCCTGATCCGATTACAATTTACGGCTTCGATAACCATGGGCAGACCGCCAAAGGAAAATTCTTTCTAGAAATTTTCATTAACTACTCAGTGCATATAGTTTTGTTCCATGTCGTCAATGTGCCGCCAACCTATAATCTTTTGTTGGGACGAACATGGATCCACAATGCTAATGTTGTTCCATCAACCCTTCACCAATGCATAAAATGGTCTAAGGGAGGGATGATCACCACCATTCTGGGAGAAGATCCCGAAGAGAGGCTGCCACAAACTATGATCCTCCGTCCAACATTTACAACGGACATCCCGAGCACCCGAGAAAGTGATGAAATCAATCTCAGTGAAAATTTGGAAATGCTAAAGCTGAAAGATGTTCAGGTCGAGAAAAATGTTGCAGCCATGGTCTAATGGCAAGGACCTCACTTCTTCAAACTGGGAGGGCATATCAATTACACCTCTTTCAAAGATCATCCCTTGTTCCCTCAGTTTTCCAAGGCCAAAAAGGGATTTGATCTGCTGATAAAGCATGGGTACCAGCCATTCCGAGGCATGGGAAAGAATGAAGATGGCATAGTGGAGTCGATACTTCCTGCTCGACATTCAGCAAGTTCAGGGTTGGGGTTCACCGGCCAAGCCTCCGGCGAGGGAACCGTATTTATCAAGGGAACCAAATGAGGAAGATAATGCCTTAGTTTTCCTGCTTTTTGCTTTTGTTTTTCAGTCGGTCTTGTAGGGACAACACAGTCCCCATCTTTGCGTTCTTTGTCAGTTTTTGTAAATATTTTATTCTCAATCAGTGAAAAGTTGATATTCTCTTCATATTTGGGCATCTATCATTCTTGCTTATATTTTGTATGTGCCATTGTTCTTTGCTTTTGTACAAAAAGTTTGTTTTGGGCTTGTACTTTCTCTTAAAAACCTTCTTGGCATTTTTAAAAGATCATTGAAACATAGCTCCTGAATCGATGAATAAGTTCATTATCAATCCCAAATTCTCCCAAAAGAAATCAAAACTAGCAAGAATTCATAAGATAAAAGTCAGAGCAGAGGTCAACCAGGCAACAGAGCAGACCGAAGAGCTAGCAGAGTTTGATTCAACTATTCAAGAATTGCCAGAATTTGCTCACATTCAGAAGCAGGATGAACCATCATCTTTGGTTCAAGATCCAACTAAAGATATCAACATTGGTTCGGAAGATGATCCGAAAATCCTCAAAATCGGTTCGAGTCTAAAGGCAGATGAAAAAGCAAGACTCATCCAGTTCCTGAAGCAGCATCAAGAAGTATTTGCCTGGACTTATGAAGATATGCTAGGGTTGGATCCCAAGCTGGTTGAGCATCGACTCATGTTGAAACCAGATTCCAGACCATTCGAGCAGAAACTGAGGAAATTGGACCCTCGAGTTGAGCAACAAGTTAAGGAAGGACTTGAAGATTTGTTAAAAGCAGGCTTCATCCGAGCCATTAATTATCCGGATTGGTTGGCAAATATCGTAGCAGTTCCTAAAAAGAACGGCAAAGTTTGGATTTGCATTGATTTCAGGGATCTCAATAAGGCTACCCCGAAGGATGATTATCCACTTCCCAATATTGATCTTCTAATTGATAGCACGGTGGGTCACGCCACATTTTCCTTTATGGATGGATATTCAGGCTACAATCAAATAAAGTTGGTCACTCGTGACCAGACAAAAACTTCCTTCACCACGCCGTAGGGAACCTTCTGCTATACAGTTTTGTCATTTGGGCTCAAAAATGCTGGAGCAACCTATCAGAGGGCAATGGCCGTTATTTTTCATGATCAGATGCATAAGAATATGGATGCCTATGTAGACGACATCCTGGTCAAATCTAAAGAAGAGGAGGATCACCTTGATGCTCTTGGTCAAGTTTTTGAAAGACTCATTCTCTACAAGTTGGGACTTAATTCTCAGAAATGCGTTTTTGGAGTAGAGTCCGACAAATTGCTCGGTTTCATAATCAGCAAAAGAGGAATAGAGGTCGACCCTGCTAAAGCAAGAACAATCATTGATATGCCACCTCCAACCAATCTCAATGAACTGTGAAGCCTTCAAGGGCGTATTCAGTCTATTCGTAGGTTCATCTTCAACTTGGCCATGAGATATGAACCTTTCAATCATCTATTGAGAAAAGGAGTAAAATTTGAATGGGGATCAGAATGTCAACTCTTATTTGAGCGCATCAAGCAGTATCTTCTTAACCCACCAGTTTTGAAGCCACCAAAATTGGGGAAGCCTCTCTTATTATATATCTCCGTCAATCAAAATGACTGTGGTGGATTCCTTGCACAGTATGAAGAAGGCATCCTGATAGAGCATGTCATCTACTATGTGAGCAAAACTTTCATTGATTATGAAAAGAAGTATTCTCAGATGGAAAAGACTTGTCTAGCTTTGGTTTGGATGTGCCAGAAATTAAGACATTACTTGTTGGCATCTGAAATCAAATTCCTATCAAAGCTTAATCATCTCAAATACATTCTTGAAGAACCATTTCTTACCGGACGAATTGCAAAATGGCAGGTCCTTCTAATGCAATATGACTTAGAGTATGTTTCTCAAAAGTCAATTAAAGGCCAAGCTATCGCAGATCAGTTGGCAGACTTTCCTCTGACAGGAGAAATTAAAGCAGAGGATGATTTTCCTGATGAGCACATCTACAACATCCAACAATCTCTAGTTTGGAACCTATTCTTCGATGGCTCTAAAAACATGTCTGGCATAGTGATTGAAATTTTGTTAATCACTCCAGAAAAGGAAATGATCCCTTATTCTCTCAAACTTGATTTCCAATGTACTCATAACATGGCCGAGTATGAAGCTCTAATACAAGGTCTTAAAGTTCTGCAAAGTTTCAATGTCAAGAGAGTACATGCCTTTAGCGATTCGTTACTTGTTGTCAGTCAAGTTAACACTGAGTGGAAGGTGAGAGATTCAAAATTGATCCCCTATCAGAAGATCGTCCTAGCTCTGGTGGACAGCTTCAAAGAATTTCAGCTCAATCACATCAGGAGGGAGCACAATCAGATAGCCGATGGCTTAGCCAGCCTGGGCTCCATTTTATCCTTTGAAGGCAGTGAATCATGTCGTTCTTTTGAAGTTGGTAGGCTTGAGCAACCTGCCTTCATTTCAACCATGCAAGTAAACCACGTCAATCAGAAAGAGAAGCCTTGGTACCAAGATATCAAAGATTTCATTAAAACTGGTGAATTTCCACCAGAAATGCCAAGAAGGGAGCAACGTGCAATTCAGCGCATGTTCGCCCGTTATTTCATCCTTGCCAATATCCTTTACCGTCGTGGGTTCAGTTCTGATTTTGCCGGGTGCTTAGACAAAGAGGAAGCTATGGAAATTATCCAAGAGGCACATGAGGGGATTTGTGGTGGCCATGTTGGCTATCAAACTCTCGTCAAACAGATCATCCGAGCAGGGTACTACTGGAAAACCATGCAACAGGACTGTCATCGATTCGTGAAAAAGTGCATCAAGTGCCAAATGCACGCACCTTCTATTCACGCGCCAGCCGCATATCTACAATCAATTGTTTCTCCTAGGCCATTTTCTAGGTGGGCTTTCGACGTCGTAGGCCTAATTACTCCTTCTGCTTCCAATGGTCACAAGTATTTTCTGGCTGCTACAGAGTATTTCACCAAATGGGTTGAAGTTGTGTGATCAGCGCAAAATTTTCCTCTCTTGTGGTTTCTCTCTCTTCCTTCTCTTTTCCTTTTCTAACCTCTATTTTCCTCCTTTTTTTGAAGGGAGAAAAGTAAAAGAAAGAAAAGAAAGAGAAAAAAGAAAAAAAAAAAGAAAGAAAAAGAGAAGAGGAACTCTTTTGCGCGGACTCACTTGACCTTGATTTGAAAATATTTAGAAAATTACTCGCCTCCATTTTGAAATATATTGCGGGAAAATGGAGAGACAGGATTCGCTCGTCGGTACGAGATTCGACTGTTCCTGGTGCCTTTACCAGGGGTAATCGAACCAAGGATCAAATTTATGCCTTTTGCTTTGCCTAAATATTATCTAAGAATTTATTCTAACTCTAAATGCACAAAGAATCATGCTTGTGCAATGCAAGGATGTATGCTCTTTTGAAAGATGTTTTTGAAAATTTCCAAGTATGTCTGAGATGATCTTGATAATGGAGTGAAGAAATAATTGAATCTAACTTAGAACTTAAGATAGATCAGAAGAGTTCTAAGTCTTTTGAAATAATCAGAGTTGAGAAAATAAATCTTTGAATTTTGAAAATAATGATTGGAAGATGAGTGAAAAGGAAATGAAGCTTCAAAGTCAGAAATGGACTTTGAGTTTGAATTTAAACATGGATTTAAGAGAAGGAGATGAAATTTGAAGTGATATTGAATTCTAATTTTAAAGTTTGAAATCAGGATGGAATTTGGATTTGAGAAATCCAAATGTTATTTAAAAATAAAAATGGATTAAAAAAAAGTCCAGATGAGATCTGAACATGGAATTGGATTTTAAATCTAGAATTGGGAATGGAATTGAATTCTAGATCCAAGATCTGGAATCCAAGATGGAATTAGATTCTGAATCCCAAAATGGGTTCTAGATCTTAAAATGGATTTTGGAAATGTAATCTGAGATCCAAGATGAGATTGGATTCTGAATCCTAAAAATGGATTTTGGATCTGGAGTTTGAGATCCAAAGTGACACTGGATTCTGGATTCTGGATCCTAAAATGGATTTGGATCTAAAGTCTAAGATCCAAGATGGAATTGGGTTCTGGATCCTAGAATGGATTTTGGATCTGTAATCTGAGATCCAAGATGAGATTGGATTCTAGACCCTAAAAATGGATTTTGGATCTGGAGTCTGAGATCCAAAGTGACACTAGATTCTGGATCCTAACATGGATTTGGATCTGAAGCCTGGGATCCAAAGTAGAATTGGGTTCTCGATCCTAAATGGAGTTTTGGATCTAAAGTCTGAGATTCGAAGAGTGGAGATTTATACTTGGAAATCTGGATCCAAATTGAGATTAGGATCTAACTTTGGATTTTGGAATTTCAAAATTGATTTGAGAATTTAAACTTTTGAATATATAGATGAATTTTAAAGTCAAATTGGACTTTGAATTTGAAGCTTGAATTTGGAATGAATCAAGAATATAAAGTTTGAATTTTGAAATTTTCAAAGTCAAATTGGACTTTGAAATTGAAATTTAAATCTTTGAAATAAGATAGAAGAATGAATTAAAATAAAGATTGAAGAAAGACATTTGAGATCACTTGGATTTTGGAAAAGAATTTTGAAAATATGATGCTGCTCTATCTTAAATGCTGAATGAATTAAAAGAGTTTAAAATTATTTTTTTTTTTTGAAAAGCTATTCCATTCTTTAAATGAATCAAAACAAGATTGAAGATATAATACATCCTTGACTATGGTCATTGAATGTATTATATAATAATCTATATTTAAATTCAGGTGAAGAATGAAACATATTTTGTGCTTTTATAGAGTTTAAAATGAAATTAACTCTCAATATACCCTGACTATGGCCATTGGTATATATATTGAATTAGTTTTAAGTTAAACTCTGATAAAAGATGAAATATTTGAAAATATGATGATTTTTGAAAAGGGTCCAGTGTGGACCTAATGTTATTTTATAAAAGATAAAAATACTAAGTTTTGTTTACATCCTGACTATGGCCATTGAAGTAAATCATCAACTTAGGATTTATTACTACTTACGAAATGGTGCACGTGCCATTCGTGTTTCACCATTGTGAGATTTTAGAAAATGAAGGTAAAAAGCATGAAAAGAGGCAATTTATGATATTTACAATGCTCATTCATTCTATCTAAAGCTTGAAATGTAAATTCTATTTGAGATCTAACTATTATAATACATGAGATGGAATTTACAACTCCAAAAAGATGACCTTTTCCACATATTCCCTGCAAAATACTTGGGTTAATATGAGAAAGAAAAACTGCACATGTTATATAGATGTCAATGGCCAAAAATGCTCAATGTCAAGATATTTGATGTCTAAATTGTGAATAAGATGAAATGGATATATACTTATATACATATATATGTGTACACATATGCTCATATACATATATGGATGCATATATATATATATATATATATATATATATATATATATATATATATATATATATATATATATATATATATATATATATATATATATATATGGTGATAAAGGAGCTAGTGAAGGGATACTGCAAGGGAGACGAATGTTGGGGATATGTCAGGTGAGGTGGAAGGTGATGGACTGTTGCAAGAGGCTTGGTGACATACTATGATGATGAAGATATATTTAAAAAAAAAAAATGGATAACGCTGTAGAGGGTTCTATGGCAATGAACAGTGCCATTTACAGATGTACATATGGTGGGTGATATGAAGGTGTTGGAGATAATGTAGGACCTGTACAACAGACAAATGATGGTAATATGTTTCTTGATAAGAATGCTTGCCATCGAGGATAATAAAGAAGTACTGATGGAGCACAGGACTGAAATTATGCATATGAATTTTTAATGTCTCAGGATTCCTCTGGTGATGATACTTTGTCTGGCTATACACAGTGGGCTTCTCTGTACTTAACTAGTACACCACAACAAGCTGCAAATACGGGGTTTAGGCTACCTGGTGTTAATGAGGTAGCGGGGGGGGGGGGGGTGTACAAGGATGGCAGATGATTCATGCTGTGAGTGGGTAAGAGTGCTGGGTGAATGCACAACAGATGATGTTGTGTTGTGAAATGGATATGTTATGAATGTGAGTGGTGGAAAGAGGGGCTGTAAGCTACTACATGTAAAGAGCAAACAAGAACTTGCTGTAAATAGTGGCAGCGTCATGTAGTGAGGGTTGCCGAATGAAGGAAAGCAGAGTTTGTATAGAAGGTAAAGTACAGATTACAATAAAGATACATGCTGTGAATTTTTAATGAAACTTCTTTTGTATATATACATGAGCAGGCTCTGACGTCTGATTTTAGCAAGTTGATTTGCTATCTTCGGATTTAACCTTATCCTGTTCACGACCTGCTGAATGTATGGATGATGCTCCAGGGTCACTTAAAGAACTATTTAATTAATATTTGGCAGAGAGGAGGCATCTATGTGCATGTGCACAATTACCTGCTAAAGGTCATTAAAGCAAACTTATGGCAATCTTCAGCTGAATCATAGATATATATAAATGAATCATGGTAGAAACAAACATATAACAGGAAAAGAGAAAAGAATGTGCATTTAAACATGCAACTACCCAATGATTGTATACAAGTAAACTAACCTGAATCGGGAAGGCATTAATGCTATAACCAACGAATCTTGAAAATGTAATGCCACTGATAGGACTATATTACCTGTATGCTAATGGCAGGAATGCATTGAATGGCAAAGTTATAAAACACTATCATGAATCAGATGCAATAGATGAATGATTCGATGAATCAATATTGGTTACCTACAGTGCAATATATAAAAAAATAAAATTAAAAAGGAAGCAAAGGGCCCACTATCACGTATTTATTACCTGCTGGCGAAGAGACCCTACCTTCATATTATCAATGGTGGATACTAGGCTTACCATGTTGCTTTGTTCAGGCCGATCCTCTGAAGGCTTGCTAATTAATTCAATATTACCTTCAATCATATTTAAACATGTTAGTTTTATCAAAATTATATGGTGATAGATCAGTGATATCAAGATATTCCTGCTTTTCAAACCGTCTGCCGTAGCTAATGTTTGACTGAACCATTTCCATATTTTGGTAACTGTTTTGCAGATGTGGCAAATTGATAACAGCTTGATTTCAATATGTTGGTTCCTGTGAAATGGTCGCTACTGACAAAACAGGAAGCCCCCTCACTGGCGCGCCATCTTAGTGCTTGTAGTAAATAGACTTTGGATTCACATTGATGCAGATTTTAGGCCCATAAGAACCAGTATCATGAAGATGGAAAACTGTACATTATCTAACAAGAGATGTCATACTATAGCAGTGTGAATGGTTCAATTTTACAACTCTCCAAATGATTAGCCCATCATATGGGCGACTTCTGTCATGACCGAGGCATCCAACATTTTGGAGCTTTAAAACCCAAATTTATACCACGACTTGCTCTTCGCAGATTGAGGTAATGCCCATCGTTATAGTTCAATAGAAATAGCTCAGAGGATTGGCCTGCCAATGAGTGATCAATGTCTAGAGATGGAAATTTTCAGAGCTCGATAATCATGGACTTATGGGGGATCCGTTATGCCTCCAACATCATCCCTCAGGGTTTACCCTGGATTTAGCCTCTCATGGTGTACTTAGGCCGTTGGGTTTTCCCAAGACCCAGATGCAGTAAAAGTTTGCATTAACTTTGCAGCAGGGTAGAGGTCAAGATTGATCCTTAAATGGACTATCTCTCGAGAGCTGAAACCAACACAACTTTATGACAAGAGTTGGGGATACAAGGATCCTCTATCATGAGCAATATATCAGACTCACTACTTACATAGGCACATCCTCAAAAAAAAAAAATGGAAAACACCAGAAAGAACAATAATACTATCGAACTACACATAATATAAATTGCCCAAAACCAATGATATTTCCAAATCATGAATTACATAAACGAGAGAAAAAAAAGGGCAACAGTAAGATATGCGCCGGAATATAAAACAAAAGGAATGATACAGTAAACTGAAAAAGGGGAAATGTAAAATATAGACGACAATGAATTAAAGTCTATATCCACCTAAACTGGAGAAGTTTGATGAAATGAATTATAAAAAATAAAAAAAAAACTGTAAGCAATATGTCGGGGTTTCTCATCCCGTTGATCTCGCATATCTGTAAAGCGGTTTTGCTAATGACCAAACCGATGTTATAGGGATGCTTCAATGAAGATAAAAGAGAAGAAAGAAAACAGAGAAAACGTTGAAGACAAAAGTGAAGAAATATTTGCAGAAAAAAAAGGGGCGATTGTTACCTACCTGAATCTTGTGGAAATTCTAAAGAAGGAAGGAGGAAAATGATTGGAAGGCGAATGACGAACGTAGCTTTTTGATTTGCAGTCGATCTTCAGCCACTTAAAGGGGTGACCCCAGAGGGAATGAAAGAAAAAGAAGAAGAAGGGTTGAAGAAGAGGACAGGGGAAGAAGAAGGAAGTAGAGGAAGAGAGCGATCGATGCGTGAAGCGCAATGAAGAGGTGGAGAATGGTTGTAACGGATGAAGTCGATGGAATGGATGATTGTCCGATGTTAATGAGATCAAGTGGATGGCAATGGGTGCCCGTGGAGAGGTAGGAGACGGATTAGAAGGTAATAGGCGAACCAGGAGGGGTGAAGACGGATGCTGAAGATGAAGGAAGGTGCGGGGGTGAGAGGAGGTGGATTGAGAGGAGAAGGTGCGATGGTAGGGTGAAAACGAGTGGTGTGAAGAGACCCATGCGTGCTTCTCTTAAAGGGAGAGGAGGAGGATTCGGTTGTGGGATGAGAGGCTGGAGATGAAGCTGTTGGTGATGGGTGGTAGCTGGAGGCTTCGAGAAGTGGTTGGAGGCACATGGGTGCTTCCGGAAGGTCATGGAGAGGGGCGATCGGCCATGGAGGTTCGAGGGTGAGAGAGGGAGAAAGGGAGAAGGCGGCTGAGGGAGAAGGGTTTTCGTGAAACAGAGGGTCTTCGTAACCCTAAAAATCGATTTTTGTTAAGAAGGTCTTTTATAAAAAAAAAAAAAATTCAAAAATCCGGTCCCCTTTCAAAGTTTTTTGCAAAAACTGGTTTTGGTTAAAAGATTTTTTTTCAAAAAGAGTTTTTCAAAAGTCCGAATTTTGTTTCTTTTCTATATATATATTATTATTTTTCTCTTTTCTTCACTTTATATATATATTTTTTGATATTTTTTAAAACAAAACTCTAAAACTAAGAAATTTAAACTAATTTTACAAAATTTCAAAATATTTATAGAAGAAAGGGTTTTTTTCTGAAAAATCAATGTTATTTTGAGAAAATTTCTTCAGAAAATGGGTTTGGACCCAAGTTTTTAGAAAATGTTCGAGTTTTGAAACTCGAATCAAGAAATATAGCATGATAGATCCAAACGGACACCAGACAAAGTGTCTGAGCTTTTCAAAAAGTTATTTTGGAAATTTCGAGAATTTGATTTTAAACATTGGACAACAAAGCTCAGATTTGGATCTTTTATCTGGATCCGGATCCGAAATTGAGTCAAATCTATAAAATGAATTTAATTTCAATAAAACTTGAGAAATAAAATGGAATTTAGATTTAAAAGTGACTCAATTGCTCAGAAAATGGGGTCAGGGGCAAAAGGTGAATATTTATAAGATTTTGAAAAATTTGGGGTGTTCATAGATGCCCCTCTTTGCTACTAAGCCGGTTGAAAGCCGAGCTTAGTGGCAAAGAAAACACTCCAAATTTTGAAAAATGTCCCAGTTAGCCGACCTAAACTGGGTGTGGAAGAATTATGGCTTTTCAGGCTTAAAGCCTTTTCTTGAATGGCTTGGGGGGACGAAATCCTCGACAATGATATGAATAAATGATAAAAATGAGGAAATCATGATGGGATTTTTGGGTGAAGATCCCGAATTGATGAAAGATAAGAATTTTTTATCAAGTCTTATGGGTGAGACAAGATCAGCCTTGTGGAATGACTCAGGTTTAACCCTTAGCCTAGATGGGACGAAGATATATCAAGATAATTTGGATGGGGAAAGGGATATATGAGGACCTTGATGGGACATTTTTGAGAAAATGCCTCGTGAGATGAAGCTCAAGTATGATCCTTTTCTGGATGGGTATATGGATTCCTCGATGGGAAGAACCATGAAGGGACTGAAAAAAAGAACACCTCGTCGAAACGAGGGAAACTCGTTGGTACAAGATTCAGGTTTAACCAAAACCTGAAAAGGAAGATACCTCGAGGCACGAGGTTCAGGCTTAACCCTTAACCTGAAGGGGACGACCATACGAAATCCTCGAGTGAAGAGACCATGATGGGACAGGAGAGATACTTTAACTGAATGAGGCAACTCTTCTGAAAAAAATGTAAACAACTCTAGGTTGCATCAAAAATGGATATTGAATATTTACTTCCTTCTTGAAATAGCTAAAAAATTCTGCCAATAAGATAGGATTTGTAGTTGATTCAAACGTTTAAAAATGTGCACGTATGTGCAAAAAGACATTCCCTCTTTTACCTAGAGTAGTTCCTCCAATGAGGTTAGCTCCTCGGTTTTAAGAGTCAAATTCAAAATTTTTAGCGCTGATGATTTTCTTTAAGGAAGCTATCAATTTCGTTGATAGAAGAAATATTCTAAATTTCATAAAAGCAAGTAGTGAAAAGATATTGATAAAAGAATTTTGCATGAGAAAAGATGACTTCTGGCAATTTCGGCAGTTTGATATCTAGGTGTTTTCTCATGATAATCTTTTTGCACTCTTTTTAAGTTATTGGGCGTTTTCGGGCTTTTTACATCATCCTTCATTTTGGAGATGTCCTGACTTTTCTCTCTTTTTTTCGGGGAAGGGTACGTCATAAACTCCTTCATCTTGGAGATGTTCAGATCCTTCATTTATCTCAGGAATTATATTGAGGATATTGGCTCAAAAAAGGTCTTTAGAGGATAGCAGAAATCAAATATCTTTTAGGGTTTGTCAGTAGGTTCATCACACTCGCCTTCATCTCGACGGTGATCTAAACTTTCCCTGGAAGGATCCTTCACAAACTCCTTCATCTCGGTAGATGATCCAAATCTTCTTTGGCCCCGGGGGTCTGCTCGCCTATTCGCCTTCATCTTGACGACAATTGAGAGATCCCTTTTGCAGATATTTGATTGCAGCTTTAGAATGAGAAGATATGGATTAAGTGGATTCTTTTTGTAGCTTAGGATATTTTCACTGTCTGATTGCCAGAAAATCATTTTTAAACATGCGTCATAGCCATGATCAATATCAATTCGCTTCTGGCTTTTCAACGTCATCGAATATTTCTTTCGCCAATCATATCGAGGATATTTCTCTCATCCTTTTGGTTGATCAACAGGGAAAAGATTTGAATTTTACCTCTTTTTCGCAAAAAGTTTCACCTTTTTGGAAAGAATACTAAAGGTAATCTGAGGTGATTTTTTTGTGCAGTAAGAAGATTGGAATCAACAAATGTTTTTATCAAATCGGCAAAGTTTTCGAGAATTCTTCGTGAAATAATCACTCAATATAAATTTTGATGCGACCTTGAGCTGACACTTTTAGGAAGGAATATTTAGATTTTTGTTTTGACCGACCAACTCGAAAGTAGGATTTTTTTGGAAGTATCAGCTCGAAAGCAAGAATTTGATTGTTCGACCAGCTCGAAAGCAGGAATTTGATTTTTCGACCAGCTCGAAAGCAGGATTTTTGGAAGTACCAGCTCGAAAGCAGGATTTTTTTGGAAGTACCAGCTCGAAAGCAGGAAATTGATTATTCGACCAGCTCGAAAGCAGAATTTTTGGAAGTACCAGCTCGAAAGCAGGATTTTGGTTGACTGACCAGCTCGAAAGCAGGATTTTGATTGACCGACCAGCTCGAAAGCAGGATTTTGATTGACCGACAAGCTCGAAAGCAGGATTTGATTAACCGACCAGCTCGAAAGCAAGATTTGTTTGACCGACCAGCTCAAAAGCAGGATTTGTTTGGTAAGTGATCATGCATATAATTCAGGGTTAATTAACATTAAAATATGCATGATTTTATAAAATAATGTTTCAAAAACCCAATTTTATGTTAGTTTTCGAGTAAATGTGCTAAAATGATTTAAAAATAGAAAATGCATGAAAAATAGTTTTATTTTACATTTTTATGCATATTTTAGTTTTTGTTATAGTCATAGTAGTTTAGTTTTAGTTTTCAATTAAAAATAAAATTTAAAAAAAAATAAAAATAAAAATAAAAATAATAGAGAAAATAGTTTTATATTGTTAATAAAATCATTTTAAATGTTTGTTTTTTTAGAATAGTTAGAATAGTTTTTGAGTTTCTTTATAAATAAGTTTTGTTTTTAACTTTTGAAAACTTTATAATAAACTGGTTTACATAGTTTTTTATTTTTAAAATTGAAAAAAAAAATATATAAAATAACAAACCGATTTACACGGTTTGGGTTTCTTGGAAAAACTGAAAAAATAATAAGCAAACCGACTTGAACCGGTTTGAATTTTCAAAAACTGTAAAAATTTTCTGTTTCAAACCGGTTCCAGCCGGTTTGGGGTTTTTAAAACCCAAAAGCAAGAAAAAAAAGGTGCCTCCCCCATTCACGACTGAAGCTTCTTCTTTCCCATCTTTTCCTCTCTTTTCCTCTTTTCTCACCCTCCTCCACCAACACCGGCCTCTTCCTTTCCCTACCTTCCCCTTCTCCCTCTTCCTCTAATGACACTCCAGCCGGCAGCGGTGGTGGAATCTTCATTCCGGTGACAGCGGTGGTGGTGGAGGCCGCCAACCTCTTCCACGATTTCTCCAGTTACGGTAAGTCAATCTTCTTCTTCTTCTTCCAAATTCTTCTTCTTCTTCTTCATCTGATCTGTTCTTCTTCTTCTTCTTCATCCGATCTGTTTCTTCTTCCTCTTCTTCTTCCAATTTCTTCTTCTTCCTCTTCTTCTTCCGATTTCTTCTTCTTCCTTTTCTTCTTTCGATTTCTTCTTCTTCTTCTGATTTCATTCTGTTCTTCTTCTTCTTTTTCAACTAATTCTCTGAAAAGAAAAATATAAAAACGAGAAAAAACAATAGAATAAAAATAGTATATCGCATGTTGTATATATCTCTTTCAGATTTATAGATTCGAATTTCTGTTTGTTTTATGTTTTTAGGATAACTTCATTTTAGAATTAGCTTCCCTGTTACGTTTGATATTGATTTTTCATTTCCGATTACAATTTTTTTATTTCATGTTACTGATTTCTCTATTTGATTTTTGTGCATCGAACTTCCTATTTCTGTTTTGATATTTTGATTTCCCTGTTTGGTATTCATTGATTTCTTGTTCACTTTAGTTGATTTTCTGTTGTTTTTCTTAATATCATATTTGATTTACTTTCTTTCATTTTATTTTTGTTGTTGTTCTGTGTCTATTTGATGTCTACGGTTAATTTCCTACATGCAGTTGTTTTGGATTCATTTTCCTCTGCATTTTCATTTTCACATGTCAGTTTATTACTTGCATTTTAAATTTGTTTTTTTTTATTTCAGTTCATTATTTGTCGTATGTTCATTTCGGTGTATCATTAGTATGAATCTGATTACATTAGTTGTTTTAGTTTTGGTAATTTCATAGTTTGTTTGTTTTTATTGCAGGTTGTTTTCCAAAATTTCTGTTTGTTTTGTTATTTTACTGAATTTTGCTTTTCATTTTGATAAGTTTCCTGTATTATGATACATGTCTTTTCTTTTTTTTTTACGCATTAAATTTCCTGTTTTTTTAATTTCATGTTTGTCAAATAATTCCTTATTTACTTTCACTCTCTCTTTTGTTTTGTTTCTAATCACATAGGATTTCTTGATTGATTCATTCATCCGATTCTCTTTATTTTACTTGTTGTTCTAGTCATTTTAAATTTCTATTTTGATTCATTACCTGATGTCCTATTTTTTTTTAGTTTTCACTTCCTGTGTTGTATTTTCCTGTGTTTGTTTTTAATCATTTCATTTCTTGTTTTGATAATTCCTTGTTTTGTTTCTATTTTTTTTCAATTAAGTAATTTCCAGCTTTTCTTGTAATTCTAAGTTCATGTTTACTCTTACATTCCGGTTTGTTCATGTGTTACAATTCTTGTCTTTTTCATTCAGTGATTGCATGTATTTTTCAGTCTTTGTCCTTCATTGATTCTCTGTTTTGCTTTAACATGCTTTCGTAAGTAGCATTTAACTAGTTTAGTATAATTTTTACTTCTATCTCTGGTACTGCTCGTGTTCGTTTGACTTGTGCAGGATAGCACATGAGTGGAGCTGAAGAGATTACGTGACACGAGGAAGCACACGAGTAGGAGATTTTTGCTTTTATCTTTAGAATTAGGAATTTAATTGGGTTTATAAATATTGCACTTTACGCCCTCTGCGAAGGGTATTCATTTGTTGTAATAGTTAGTTGTTTTTACTTTTCTTGAACATTTTACATTTCAAATAATTCGGCAATAAAGATTAGTTTAGATTTGTGTACTTGAATACGAAATATTCCCGTTCCCTGAGTTCGACTCGGTCTCATCCACTAGTGAGAACTGGTTTTTATTATTTGATGTCTGGTTTTCACATGTTTTTCATATAAAAATCTTTTCAAAATTACAACGATTTAAAAGAAGACATCAGTAAGAAAGATTGACATTGATAGAGTTGTGACCCGAAGGTTTTGAGAATGAAGGATATTTGATGAGATTGTAACCCGAAGGCTTGAACTCGATATATATTGATGAAGTTGTAACCCGAAGGCTTGAAGATGATAGACATTGGATGGAATTGATGAGGATTTAGAATATAATAAACAATGATTCAGGTTTATCCCTTAACCTGAAAGGGGAAAGAACACCTCGAAGGCCGAGGTTCAGTTTTGCCCCTCGACCTGAAAGGGAGGAGGGAGATTTTTTAGGATATACTTGAGACTTGAATTTAGAAGAGATATGACAAGATTTATGATTTATGATCTAGGATTTAGATGGACCAGCACATTTGGCTGTATGCGGTCCAATTTTCAGGATTAACCCCTTGTCCTGAACGAAAAAAAAATTAAATTTAAATAGATAGAAGGAAAATAAAATTTGATGAAATATTGATAAAAAATAGAGAAAATTTTAAGGAAATTTATTTACTTTGTAAAAGAATTCTCACAAGTAGCATTTGTTGCTCCTATGAGCGATCTCAGGATTATCCCTTATCCTGAGAAAGAATACCTCAAATGTTGAGGTTCAGGTTTATCCCTTAACCTAAAAGGGGAAAGAATAGAATTTAAGAAAATCAATTTAGAAAATCAATTTGATGAAACTTGTATTTGCAAAAAGAATTCTCATAGGTAACATTATTGCCCCTACGAGAGGTCTCAGGATTATCCCTTATCCTGAATGGGAAAGACAAATTTAGTGAAGGAAAATTGATATAAATCTAGAAAATCAATAAAGATTGATAAAACTTGTATTTACAAAAGAATCCTCATAGGTAGCGTTATTGCTCCTACGAGGGGTCTCAGGATTTTCCCTTATCCTGAATGGGAATACCTCGGACAACGAGAGTCGGGTTTTTCCCTTATCCTGAAAGGGTAAAATACCTCGGACAACGAGGGTCAGGTTTATCCCTTAACCTGAAAGGGCATATAAAAGAATAGAATTTTTGGGGGAAAATTAAAAAGAGAAATTGATAGATATTTACAAATTTGAGGAAAATTGAAAAATTGTTTTTACAAAAGAATCCTCATAGGTAGCATTATTGCTCCTAAGAGGGGTTTCATGATTATCCCTTATTGATGTCTTCTTTTTAATCGTTGTAATTTTGAAAAGATTTTTATATGAAAAACATGTGAAAACCAGACATCAAATAATAAAAACCGGTTCTCACTAGTGGATGAGACCGGGTCGAACTCAGGGAACGGGAATATTTCGTATTCAAGCACACAATTCTAAACTATTCTTTATTGCCACATTATTGAAATGTAAAATGTTCAAGAAATGTAAAATCAACTAACTATTACAACAAATGAATACCCTTCGCAGAGGGTGTAAAGTGCAATATTTACAAACCCAATCAAATTCCTAATTCTAAAAATAAAAGCAAAAAGAAGCTTTATTCTACGTACTTCGTGTCACGTAATCGCTTCCGCTCCACTCCTGTGCTATCCTGCACAATTCAAATGACACGAGCAGTACCAGAGCTAGAACATGAAAGAAATGATAAAAGACATCTAAATGACTAATTACAATTGAAAAACTAATTCTAATTAAAACTACTAAACAATTAACTAATTAGAAAACAATTAACTAACTATTTACAGAAATACTAACTAATGTTGAAGAACATAAGAAAATGAACGATTTAAAAACAATAGGAATTTAATTGAAAAACAAGGAATGTTAACATCTATTAGTTATTTACTAAACTAATTAAACTAATTATCACAAAATGAAAACAGGAAATGAATAAAACTGGAAAATGAAATGAAATAAAAAACAGAAAATATAACAACTAAACTAGATGAATGCCAGAACAAATTATGCAGATGAAGAAGGGAAGGAACAAATGGAAATGCAGTTATCAGAAGCAAAGAATGCAAAGAATGTAAAACAAGAACTTCAAATTAAATGAGGCATCAAACAGAAATCATTAAACAAAAATCAGCATCAAATATTGAAATAGGAAATGAAAATCACATTAAAACAGAAAATGAAAATCATGATGAAACATAAAATGAAAACATAATTTATGGAACACGGTAAAACCAGAAATTAAAAAAAAAACTGCAAAACAGGAAAACATCAACTGAATATAAAGCAAATCTGTGCGATGAATGAAACAAAGTGAAAATAACAAGAAATTAATAAAAAATGCTTTAAACAACTAATGAATGAACAAAAATTGAAAATGTATTGCTGTAAAAAAAATATTACACAAAACTATGAATTAATCAACAAAATCTAGCTAAAGAATCACTGCAAAGTAAAGGATCAGCCGATAAACAGAAAACAAATCTGGAATATATGTTTTTTTTTTCTATTTTCGTTTTTCAAAAGTAAAACACAACAGAAATGAAGAAACAGCAGAGAAACTGAAGAAGATGAAGATCAATCAAAAGAAGAAGAAAAAGAAGAAGAAGGATTGAAAATCAGAGGAAGAAGAAGAAGAAGAAGAAATCGGAAGAGAAGAGGAAGAAGAAGAAGAAGAAGAAGAAGAAGAAATCGGAAGAAGAAGAGGAAGAAAAAGAAGAAGAAGAAGAAGAAGAAGTAGATCTAACTTACCGTGAAATGGAGCTGGAATCGGGGAAGAAGTAGCGGCCTCCACCTTGTGCGCTGCTGCCGACTGAAGAAGCACCACCGACTGAAGAAAGAGAAAAATAGGGAGAAAGGGAAGAAGAGGTAAGGAAGAACCGGTGGTGGAGAAGGGAAAGAAGAGAGGGAAGAAAGGGAAAAGAGGGGAAAAGAAATGGGTTAGGCGCACATGGGAAGACGCCTGATTTTTTCTGTTTTTGGGGTTTTAAAAACAAGCAAACCGGTTTTAACCGGTTTGTAACAGATTTTTTTCAGCTTTTAAAAAAACGCAAACCGGTTCCAGCCGGTTTGCTATTATTTTTTCAGATTTTAAAAATCAAAAACCGTGTAAACCGGTTTATTAGAATTTTTTTTTCAAAAAGTTACAAACAAAACTTTTTTTTTATTTATAAAGAAACTAAAAATAAAACTATTCTACTAATTTTTTTTCTTCTTTTCTAAAAAAAACAAACACTTAAAATGAATATAAAACTATTTTTCTCCATTTTTTTATTTTTTATTTTTATTTTTATTGAAAACTATAACTAAAATACTATGACTATAACAAAAACTAAAATAGGCATAAAAATGTAAAATAAAACTATTTTTCATGCATTTTCTATTTTTAAATCATTTTAGCACATTTATTCGAAAACTAACATAAAATTGGGTTTTTAAAACATTATTTTATAAAATCATGCAAATTTTAATGTTAATTAATCCTGAATTATATGCATGATCAAATACCCCCATGCTTATGTTTTGCTAGTCCTCGAGCAAACTAGAAAAATGCAAGAAATCAAACTATCACCTAACTCACTTTCGTAGGAATCACGGTTGCATTTAGCTCATGCAACAAGCCCTTTCAACCCCTGGGTTACCCCAGTGGACGAGTAAGGTCTCGTGAGGGTTTGCAGTGATGCTACCCACAAACATCTCTGTCATGTATGCAAAATATTACACATCCTCATAAGCAGTAGGTAATTAAAGACTTTGTTTTCACAAATATTTCATGTTACAAAAAAAATCAAGACATAATTAGTCTTTTATATACCACCACAGAAAAAGAATTTCTTTCATTTTTCTAAATATTACAATTATTTATGTTTTATTCTTAGAAAATCCAATAAAAACATATTATTATTTACTTATCCTCACTCATATGTTTTCTACACAGGTTTTCTCAATCATACTTCTAAGCACTGAACTTTTCTTTATTTTTCAGCTCTTTTCTCAATTTTTTCATTTTTTCACGCATTTTTCTTTTTGCGCACTTATTCTTCTCTTATAGCTTGCGTGTGGTCTGCTTTTATGCCTTGTGCAATGTAAATATCTTCTATACTTATTCAATACATACCAAAAGATATCAACTAAGACATAAAAGTGACTTCCTTCATTCACCTTTATAACGTGAGAGTCAAACATTTCAACTTGTATCTCTTCTCAGTTACTTAGGATCACGAAGTTTTCCACTCTCCTTTTCGAAATGGAATTAAAAGTTTCAACTTACATCTAAGTTCCATCTACTAAGGATTGTGGAATTATCCAAACAACCTAACGCATGCTATTTTTTTTTCTTTTGAGCTCATTTTTTTACGCTTTTGTTCATTTGCTTAGTTTTTCAAAAATAGCACTGTGCATATTCATATTTGCAATTCAAAATAAATTCTAACATGTATCTATCATCATTTCTTTGAAATCCGCATAAACAACCATAATTTTTAGATCTCTGTCAGAAAAATTTTTCATGGGGCTTAAAAAATCCTCTAAAATCATCAGATTTGAAATAACATTCATATAAGTTCACACTCTTTCTTTAAAATCTACTTTTCATGAGAGATGTGTAAACATGTGCAAGAACGTAAACAGAAATATCAAGGTTTGCAAACTACACCCCCCCATGCTTGAATGACACTGTCCCAGTGGCACTCCCCCATGCTTATATGAAACTAAGTGAATGCACATGAGAGGAAATAAATGGGGGAAAAGAGTAGAATGACCTGACATGAATTAAAAATACACGTTCTATGAATCTAATGAATGCAATATATACATGACAAAACATAAAACTCATGAATGAAACAAAAAGAACATGAAAAACTCATGAAGAAAACTAAAAAGTAAAAACAAAATAAAATCTATAAATTCTGAGCAAATCTAATACTATACAAGATATGGGTTGCCTCCCATAAAGCGCTAAGTTTCACGTCCCCAGCCAGACGGATCCCTGAAAAAATCCTTCATCGTCCATGAGATCAATGGCCATGAAGTATCTCTCAATCGGGCTCTCTATGAAAAATAGTGTCATCTGTGACACTGCACACTATGTTCCCATTCTGTCTACCTCTAAATGGCTCGAAGTGTCCGATCCAATTCAAATCACCTATCTGATTCTCAAGTAATTCTAGGTGATCCTCTCTTAGTGATTCATTATCCTCCTCAAGAGGTGGATCACTCAATAACCAAGCATATTTTGCTTCTACGAGGTTTTGAATGACATCGACCTCGAAAGAAGCCTCCTCAATATCAGGCCCCATAGCAGCACGAAAAATGTTCAGCCGCATCTTCCTATTTTCGAATGACACATCCATCGCACCAGTGCGGCAATTAATGCACGCGTTGGCGGTAGCTAGGAAGGGGCGGCCGAGAATAATAGGAGTCTGTTGTGGGTTATCAACTCCCTCCACATCTAATATCACGAAGTCGACAGGGAAATAACAATCCTCCACCTTGACTAAAACGTCTTCAAGTATCCCTCTTGGGATCTTAATCGATCTATCAGCAAGCTGAAGAGTCATAGGTGTAGGTTTCATCTCTTTTAATCCAAATTGGTCATAAAAGAAACCCGGCAAGATGTTAACACTTGCCCCAAGGTCGAGCAATGCACGCCCAACAGTGATGTTTCATATGACACATGAGATGATAGGAGTCCCTGGGTCTTTGAGCTTAGGTGGGGTTTGATGAGGCAATACTGCGCTCACCTGCCCAGTCAAATAAATCTTTTTCTGCACATGGGACCTCGACTTCCTTTTCTGCGTACAAATCTCTTTGAGGAACTTTGCATATGCAGGGACTTGTTGAATGGCATCTAGTAAAGGGAGGTTTATCTGAACGTGCTTAAATATCTCAAGCATCTCTTGCATGTTCACTCCGGACTTACCTAATGCTCTCGGCCTTTCTAACGCCTCAGGAAATGAGGCTTTGGGAATGTAGGATGGTGAAGGCTCCGATGGAAGAACCTTCTCGCTTTCCTGAGGTAAAATCTTAGGGACAAACTGCTTCTTACTTTTCTTCTCTCTTTCTTCTGCAGTTTCCCTCGCTTGGTACTGCTTCCCACTCCTAAGGGTTACGACTTGAGCTTGCTCTTTATGTGCATCAGTCATATGCAAGCTACGCATGGGTTCCTTTCCCTTAGAGTTGACAATAGGCTGGCTAGGCAGTGTCCCCTCACTTCGCCTGCTAAGCGCCTCGGCAAGCTGCCCCATTTGAGTCTCTAATTTTGCAATAGACTGATTATGCGAGCTCAAATTCGCTTTAATATCAGAAAATGCTTGTAGCATATTGTCCTCGAAGGACTGACTATGCGAAGGCTCATGAGACTGGGGATGAGTATAAACAGGTTGGGCTGGGGGATAACTGGATCTCTGAAATCCAGGCGCATAACCGCCTTGACTGGGTTGACTCTGGGAAGGGTTAGGGGGTTGGATCTGTGAGTTGCGCCATGAAAAATTGGGATAGTTTCGCCAGCCCGGGTTATAAGTGTTGGAAAATGGATTGGGTGCGGGCCTAGCGAAGTTTTGAGCCATCTGAGTTTGCTCTTGGACAAACTCAGGATACTGTGGCGCAACTGGGCACTCAAAAATATGGTGTGCAGGACTCGCACACAACGCGCACACCTGCATGGCAGGAGAGGGACCCAACAAAAACTGATCTAATTTCTGGGACAGTTGGTCTACCTTGTTGCTTAACTCAAGGTTTATCCCTATTTCAAAAATACCTGCCTTCTTAGTACTATCCTGTGCAGGTGCAGCCCTATCGAACCGTGAAGTTCTCGCATGGTGCATCGAATTTTCGCTCAATATCTCAAAAAGCGACCACGCTTCATCCTCACTTTTTAGCATAAAAGTGCCCCCACATGATGAATCCACTATTTGCCTGTCCTTCTCAGTCAGGCCATCGTAAAAATATTGCACCAGTTGCCAACGAGGCACCTGGTGGTGGGGACACTTGCGGAGAAGATCTTTCATCCTCTCTCAGGTCTCGTAGAATTGTTCTCCCTTAATCTGCGAGAAACTGATTATGGCTTTACGAAACTGATTCATCTTACCAAATGGGAGGTACTTTTTAAGAAATTCGCGCTGCATTCCTTCCCAAGTGGTAATCTGAACCGTATCGAGAGCCTTTAGCCAATGTTTAGCTTTATCTTTGAGAGAGAACAGAAACAACGTCAACCTCAATGCGTCATCTCCAAAGTTGTTGATCTGCACTGTCGAGCAGATCTCCAGAAAATCATCAATATGACTATATGGGTCTTCGTTGCTTAGGCCATGAAATAATGGTAACATTTGAATGATAGTGGCCTTTATTTCAAATTGATTGGCTCCTACATCCGGTCTCGTGATGCAGGAGGTGGGAGTGTATATGGTGGGCATGAAGTACTCCTTAAGGGTACGGAACAATGACCGATTTTCGGCCATGGTGATAAGATGAGGAGTTCTCCTAACAAGAAACTCGGGACTCAATTAGCTCGGGTCTAGTGATCGTTGCCTGTGCATACACCTTGAAGTAGACCGGTGTAACACCTGTCCTAATTTTGGGTTTTCTACCTAACTAACGCACTAAGCGGCCAAACCACGCAAACCACAAAGCGAGTAAACTAAAAACAACAAAAACTAAACAATCACCACGCAAGTAAACATAACAGAGATGATGCAAAGAAATATAAAATCTATGTGTACGGTACCAATCGTACACAGTCACCTCTAAGGGGATCCTAATGGGTGGGCTGTGCAGAAAAGTAAGCTCGTCTCTAAGATATGCACATACGTGGTTCTAAACCTAAATGCAAACAAACACTAGGCAATAAAGTGAATACTAATATTACGTCGTTCCCCGGCAACGGCGCCAAAAATTTGATGTCTTCTTTTTAATCGTTGTAATTTTGAAAAGATTTTTATATGAAAAACATGTGAAAACCAGACATCAAATAATAAAAACCGGTTCTCACTAGTGGATGAGACCGGGTCGAACTCAGGGAACGAGAATATTTTGTATTCAAGCACACAATTCTAAACTATTCTTTATTGCCACATTATTGAAATGTAAAATGTTCAAGAAATGTAAAATCAACTAACTATTACAACAAATGAATACCCTTCGCAGAGGGCGTAAAGTGCAATATTTACAAACCCAATCAAATTCCTAATTCTAAAAATAAAAGCAAAAAGAAGCTTTATTCTTCGTACTTCGTGTCACGTAATCGCTTCCGCTCCACTCCTGTGCTATCCTGCACAATTCAAATGACACGAGCAGTACCAGAGCTAGAACATGAAAGAAATGATAAAAGACATCTAAATGACTAATTACAGTTGAAAAACTAATTCTAATTAAAACTACTAAACAATTAACTAATTAGAAAACAATTAACTAACTATTTACTGAACTACTAACTAATGTTGAAGAACACAAGAAAATGAATGATTTAAAAACAATAGGAATTTAATTGAAAAACAAGGAATGTTAACATCCATCAGTTATTTACTAAACTAATTAAACTAATTATTACAAAATGAAAACAGGAAATGAATAAAACTGGAAAATGAAATGAAATAAAAAACAGAAAATATAACAACTAAACTAGATGAATGCCAGAACAAATTATGCAGATGAAGAAGGGAAGGAACAAATGGAAATGCAGTTATCAGAAGCAAAGAATGCAAAGAATGTAAAACAAGAACTTCAAATTAAATGAGGCATCAAACAGAAATCATTAAACAAAAATCAGCATCAAATATTGAAATAGGAAATGAAAATCACATTAAAACAGAAAATGAAAATCACGATGAAACATAAAATGAAAACAGAATTTAGGGAACACGGTAAAACCAGAAATTAAAAAAAAAACTGCAAAACAGGAAAACATCAACTGAATATAAAGCAATTTTGTGCGATGAATGAAACAAAGTGAAAATAATAGGAAATTAATAAAAAATGCTTTAAACAACTAATGAATGAACAAAAATTGAAAATGTACTGCTGTAAAAAAAATATTACACAAAACTATGAATTAATCAACAAAATCTAGCTAAAGAATCACTGCAAAGTAAAGGATCAGCCGATAAACAGAAAACAAATCTAGAATATATGTTTTTTTTTCTATTTTCGTTTTTCAGAAGTAACACAACACAACAGAAATGAAGAAACAGCAGAGAAACTGAAGAAGATGAAGATCAATCGAAAGAAGAAGAAGGATTGAAAATCAGAGGAAGAAGAAGAAGAAATTGGAAGAGAAGAGGAAGAAGAAGAAGAAGAAGAAGAAGAAGAAATCGGAAGAAGAAGAGCAAGAAGAAGAAGAAGAAGAAGAAGAAGAAGTAGATCTAACTTACCGTGAAATGGAGCTGGAATCGGGGAAGAAGTGGCGGCCTCCACCTTGTGCGCTGCTGCCGACTGAAGAAGCACCACCGGCTGAAGAAAGAGAAAAATAGGGAGAAAGGGAAGAAGAGGTAAGGAAGAACCGGTGGTGGAGAAGGGAAAGAAGAGAGGGAAGAAAGGGAAAAGAGGGGAAAAGAAATGGGTTAGGCGCACATGGGAAGACGCTCGATTTTTTCTGTTTTTGGGGTTTTAAAAACAAGCAAACCGGTTTGAACCGGTTTGTAACAGATTTTTTTCAGCTTTTAAAAAAACGCAAACCGGTTCCATCTGGTTTGCTATTATTTTTTCAGTTTTTAAAAATAAAAAACCGTGTAAACCGGTTTATTAGATTTTTTTTTCAAAAAGTTACAAACAAAACTTTTTATTTATTTATAAAGAAACTAAAAATAAAATTATTCTACTAATTTTTTTTCTTCTTTTCTAAAAAAAATAAACACTTAAAATGAATATAAAACTATTTTTCTCCATTTTTTTATTTTTTATTTTTTTTTATTGAAAACTATAACTAAAATACTATGACTATAACAAAAACTAAAATAGGCATAAAAATGTAAAATAAAACTATTTTTCATGCATTTTCTATTTTTAAATCATTTTAGCACATTTATTCAAAAACTAACATAAAATTGGGTTTTTAAAACATTATTTTATAAAATCATGCATATTTTAATGTTAATTAATCCTGAATTATATGCATGATCACTTATCCTGAATGGGAACACCTCAGACAACGAGGGTCAGGTTTATCCCTTAACTTGAGGGGAAGGAAAGAAATAAAAGAATACCTCATGGGAAAAGAGGCATCAGGTTTATCCCTTAACCTAAAAGTGTAAAGAATTGATAAAATTTAATAGAATTGAGGAAATATTGATAAACTTGATAAAACTTGATAAAATTGATGTAAACTTGATAAAAATATGAATAAAATGAATGAAACTGATAAAGATATCCAAATTTAACTAAAAATTTATAAGATTTAAGAGAAAAAGGAGTTTCTTTGATCCTGCTTGCGTATGGGATCTTGAAAGGAAAATGTTTATTTAAAAGATAGGTAAAAAATTATTTTTGGGAAGAAAGTCCACTGTAATAGGATGATCAGTGTGAGGGCTGATCCTAAAAAAAAGGAATCATCATGAGAGATCATCATAAGGTTTGATTTTGAAGATAGTGGTTTGAAATCAATTTTGAAAAAAAAGAAAACCAACACGAGGGATGATTTTGAAGACAAATGGTTTTCAAAACCTAATTTGGAAAAGGAAAATCAACATGTTAGTTTAGTTAAAAAAGGATTTAGATCAAAATATTTGAACTTTTTGGGAAGACTTTTGCAGAATTTTTTGAGATTTTATGATTTTGAAAATCCTCGTAGGTAATATCATTTCTCTCATGATGATGTTTTGGGATTGTCCCTTATTTTAAAAAGAATAGGAGAAATACAAGTTTTTCCAAAATAAATTCCCTATCGTGGCGAAGGATAGAAGTATTTGATATCAACAGATACGAAGAAAATTGACATTTCATTGATAGGGAATATTGATAACGACTGAAATATTTACAAGTTTGTTAACCAAAGGTCACAAAAGACTGGGACTGAGTTGTCCCTATTAGGTTACTGAAAAAGAGAGAAAGTAGAAAAATATTGACATTGTTCGGGAAGCTAGGCCAGGATGGGTAGCTACTCTTCTTCTTGATCTTCCACCAGCAGCTTTTTGTCAATGCAGTCTTGGACGATGTTTTAGAAAACAAAGCAGTGTTTGGTGTCGTGACCCATTGCCCGATGGAACTTGCAAAACTGATCCTTGAATCTTCCCATAGTCACAGGAGGATCTGCTACCTTGGGAAGTTTAACCATCTCCTTTGTTGTCATATACTCAAGAACTTCCTCAAGCGATTGCTCTAAGGGGGTAAACTCACGGTCATATCCCCAACCATCGTGCTTTGGCTTCCCTTGGGGCTTTGATTCTAACTGGATGCTCGAGGGAGGGATATTATTCTTCCTGCTGATCCCATTCTCTTGACTGGAGCAATCATATCTACCCAATATGCTGGTGTGGTTCTTCCTGCCACCCCTTTTGTTTTTGCCGTTCTTAGAGGAACTGGTAGAGAAAGTGAAGTTGGTTTTCTTTTTCACGTCCTGACTACCTCCTGCCAAGGTGATGCCATGGTAGGTTCCGTTCTCTAATCCCATTTCGAGCCATTTGACTCGCTCTATTAACTTGATGAAAGATTTAGACGGAGAAGTGGAGATCAGACCCTTTAGAGGTTGAGAGAAATTGTTCAAAATTATTAAGAGTGCATGCCCCTCTGATATCGAATCCTGCATCCTGTTGCAGTTAGATCTCCATCTATGAATGAAATCTTTTGCCTTCAAATTGTCATTTTGCTTTAGATTGAAAAGATGGTTGAGGGTAGGCAGAGCCTCAGTATTGAAGAGAAACCTTTCGATGAACAGGTTGATGACTTTGTCAAAGTCTCGCAGTTCAATCGGGTTAATATGATCAGCATACCATCTTGCTGCAACTCCCTCCAGATTGCGCGGAAAGCATAGGAATAAAGCCTTGTTCTTTCTGAATTGGTTGCACTCGGCGAAAAATGTAGCCAGATGAGCCCTGGGGTTGCCGATCCCATCAAACTTTATAAATTTACGAGGAAGATCTTCCCAGTTGTCATCCCCTTCTAGGCCGTCATATAAATCTGCACCAGTGTAGATCTTTTTGCTTTTGCCCTGGGTTTGTAAGTCTTTGATTGCACGAGTCATTTCTTTCATCTGCTCATGCATCAGATCTTTTGCTGGGATTTGAAACATGGTTTTGTTTGCTGACTCGTGCCCCTCGTTGACTTTCTTGGGCCGATACAAGGGATTGTGAAAATATGTCGGGTGCTCTTCCTCTGAGCCCTCCTCTGCTGACTCTGAAGTGTTGTCATACTGAACTTGTTTATTGCTGACTTTTCCCTTGGCTTTGCTTTTAGAAGATATTTTCTCAGGGTTTTCCTTAGTCTGTTCAGCCATCATTTTGGCCATCACTTTCTGAAACAACTTGTATGTAGCTGAATCAACATTGCTTTCTGCTTCTTGGCCCTGCTGCTTGGATGACCTGATGGAGTTCATTTCTTCTCCTTCACTGTCGCTTTGTTGGGGCACTGTTTCCTTTCCAATCCTCATCCGAACCATGATGAGATATCAATGTTCTCTCTGTAGGATAAAACGGGATATTTAGGAAATTTTTGGAGGAAAATTATGATAAAGGAAGAAATCAAAGTCTGATGATGAAAGTATCCCATTACGAGGGATCGGGTTGTGACCAAAAATTCGTGACAACCGCATTGTTTTTTTGTGAAAAGGATGAACAAATATTTAATTTTGAAAGGGACATATCCCTACAAAAAATTTATTTTATCACAAAAGAGGGTAAGAAAATAAAAAAGAATTTGAAAGAGGATATCAAAGAAAAATTCGAAGAATTGCAAGCAGGATCAAAGAATTTGAAGAAATCAAAAGAAGAAAAGAAAAAAATACACCTGGGTTTTAAAAATAAAGAGGAAATTTGGAATAATATATACCCAGGGTTTTGGAGAATATATAAAATATCATACAATCACAGATATACAAACAAGGATGTACAAGCAGCATTCCCTAAAACTGACTCTATATGCAACATTTGAAATGGCTGATAGGACCTTAATCCTAACTCTGAGATTTATATCATCTGATTCCCATCAAGGTATGCCGATATACTCAAGCTGAAGCTTGAAGTACGTGGCATATAAGATATCTCTTCGGTTCTAAGGTAAAGGCTTCCCAACATCCTTGAGCACCTACCGATATACCTCGGACTATGGCCCTTAGATACGTGGTGGGGGGGCGCGAACCCAAATAAGTGGTCCAGTTGTGAGGCTCTCTCCCGAACTATGGTTCAGTGAGACAACCCAGCAACGTGAAGACCGGGACAATATAGGTAGGGATGTTTTCAAAAACATGATCAACATGCAGATAAAACCAAAAGGCTCTAATGCAAGTCCTAAAGAGATAGATTTAAATTAAAAGAAGCATACACTTGCATACATTGTTTGCATTCAATTCCTAGAATTGAGGAGAGTTGTATTTAAGACCTACGTCTAATGTGAACATGGAATAATCTCCTCAATATGGTCCTACCAAACCATACTTAGATCCTATATGCAATGATGTCAGCTTAGGACGGAGTCTAGGCTCCTAAGGTTTGCATGGAAATGAAGCTGACATAGAAGAATAAAGACTTAGAAAATATTAAGGCAAAGCAAAGGCATATTTCGACCAGACGGAGACGTGTCCCATCTCGATCGCCAAAACTGTGATCATCGTAAATTTTTTCTCTCTTGTGGTTTCTCTCTCTTCCTTCTCTTTTCCTTTTCTAACCTCTATTTTCCTTCTTTTTTTGAAGGGAGAAAAGTAAAAGAAAGAAAAGAAAGAGAGAAGAGAAAAGAAAAGAAAAGAAAGAAAAAGAGAAGAGGAACTCCTTTGTGCGGTCTCACTTGACCTTGATTTGAAAATATTTCGAAAATTACTCGCCGCCGTTTTGAAATATATTATGGGAAAATGGAGAGACGGGATTCGACCGTTCCTGGCACCTTTACCAGGGGTAATTGAACCAAGGATCGAATTTATGCCTTTTGCTTTGCCTAAATATTATCTAAGAATTTATTCTAACTCTAAATGCACAAAGAATCATGCTTGTGCAATGCAAGGATGTATGCTCTTTTGAAAGATGTTTTTGAAAATTTCCAAGTATGTCTGAGATGATCTTGATAATGGAGTGAAGAAATGATTGAATCTAACTTAGAACTTGAGATAGATCAGAGGAGTTCTAAGTCTTTTGAAATAATCAGAGTTGGGAAAATAAATCTTTGAATTTTGAAAATAATGATTGGAAGATGAGTGAAAAGGAAATGAAGCTTCAAAGTCAGAAATGGACTTTGAGTTTGAATTTAAACATGGATTTAAGAGAAGGAGATGAAATTTGAAGTGATATTGAATTCTAATTTTAAAGTTTAAAATCAGGATGGAATTTGGATTTGAGAAATCCAAATGGTATTTAAAAATAGAAATGGATTAAAAAAAAGTCCAGATGAGATCTGAACATGGAATTGAATTTTAAATCTAGAATTGGGAATGAAATTGAATTCTAGATCCAAGATCTGGAATCCAAGATGGAATCAGATTCTGAATCCTAAAATGGGTTCTGGATCTTAAAATGGATTTTGGATCTGTAATCTGAGATCCAAGATGAGATTGGATTCTGGATCCTAAAAATGGATTTTGGATCTGGAGTTTGAGATCCAAAGTGACACTGGATTCTGGATCCTAAAATGGATTTGGATCTAAAGTCTAAGATCCAAGATGGAATTGGGTTCTGGATCCTAGAATGGATTTTGGATCTGTAATCTGAGATCCAAGATGAGATTGGATTATGGATCCTAAAAATGGATTTTAGATCTGAAGTCTGAGATCCAAAGTGACACTGGATTTTGGATCCTAACATGGATTTGGATCTGAAGCCTGGGATCCAAAGTAGAATTGGGTTCTGGATCCTAAATGGAGTTTTAGATCTAAAGTCTGAGATCCGAAGAGTGGAGATTTATACTTGGAAATCTGGATCCAAATTGAGATTAGGATCTAACTTTGGATTTTGGAATTTCAAAATTGATTTGAGAATTTAAACTTTTGAATATATAGATAAATTTCAAAGTCAAATTGGACTTTGAATTTGAAGCGTGAATTTGGAATGAATCAAGAATATAAAGTTTGAATTTTGAAATTTTCAAAGTCAAATTGGACTTTGAAATTGAAATTTAAATCTTTGAAATAAGATAGAAGAATGAATTAAAATAAAGATTGAAGAAAGACATTTGAGATCACTTGGATTTTGGAAAAGAATTTTGAAAATATGATGCTGCTCTATCTTAAATGATGAATGAATTAAAAGAGTTTGAAATTGTTTTTTTTTTTTTGAAAAGCTATTCCATTCTTTAAATGAATCAAAACAAGATTGAAGATATAATACATCCTTGACTATGGTCATTGAATGTATTATATAATAATCTATATTTAAATTCAGGTGAAGAATGAAACATATTTTATGCTTTTATAGAGTTTAAAATGAAATTAACTCTCAATATACCCTAACTATGGCCATTGGCATATATATTGAATTATTTTTAAGTTAAACTCTGATAAAAGCTGAAATATTTGAAAATATGATGCTTTTTGAAAAGGGTCCAGTGTGGACCTAATGTTATTTTATAAAAGATAAAAATACTAAGTTTTGTTTACATCCTGACTATGGCCATTGATGTAAATCATCAACTTAGGATTTATTATCTCTTACGAAATGGTGCACGTGCCATTCGTGTTTCACCATTGTGAGATTTTGGAAAATGAATGTAAAAAGCATGAAAAGAGGCAATTTATGATATTTACAATGCTCATTCATTCTATCTAAAGCTTGAAATGTAAATTCTATTTGAGATCTAACTATTATAATACATGAGATGGAATTTACAACTCCAAAAAGATGACCTTTTCCACATATTCCCTGCAAAATACTTGGGTTAATATGAGAAAGAAAAACTGCACATATTATATATTGATGTCAATGGCCAAAAATGCTCAATGTCAAGATATTTGATGTCTAAATTGTGAATCAGATGAAATGGATATATACTTATATACATATATATGTGTATACATATACTCATATACATATATGGATGCATATATATATATATGTATGTATATATATATATATATGTATATATGATGATAAAGGAGTTAGTGAAGGGATACTGCAAGGGAGACGGATGTTGGGGATATGTCAGGTGAGGTGGAAGGTGATGGACTGTTGCAAGAGGCTTGGTGACATACTATGATGATGAAGATATATTTAAAAAAAAATGGATAACGTTGTAGAGGGTTCTATGGCAATGAACAGTGCCATTTACAGATGTACATATGGTGGGTGATATGAAGGTGTTGGAGCTAGTGTAGGACCTGTACAACAGACAAATGATGGTAATATGTTTCTTGATAAGAATGCTTGCCATCGAGGATAATAAAGAAGTACTGATGGAGCACAGGACTGAAATTATGCATAAGAATTTTTAATGTCTCAGGATTCCTCTGGTGATGATACTTTGTCTGGCTCTACATAGTGGGCTTCTGTGTATTTAACTGGTACACCACAACAAGCTGCAAATACGGGGCTCAGGCTACCTGGTGTTAATGAGGTAGCGGGGGGTTGTACAAGGATGGTAGATGATTCATGCTGTGAGTGGGTAAGAGTGCTGGGTGAATGCACAACAGATGATGTTGTGCTGTGAAATGGATATGTTATGAATGTGAGTGGTTGAAAGAGGGGCTGTAAGCTACTACAGGTAAAGGGCAAACAAGAACTTGCTGTAAACAGTGGCAGCGTCATTTAGTGAGGGTTGCCGAATAAAGGAAAGCAGAGTTTGTATAGAAGGTAAAGTACAGATTACAGTAAAGATACATGCTGTGAATTTTTAATGAAACTTCTTTTGTATATATACATGAGCAGGCTCTGACGTTTGATTTTAGCAAGTTGATTTGCAATCTTGGGATTTAACCTTATCCTGTTCACGACCTGCTGAATATATCGATGATGCTCCAAGATCACTTATATAACTATTTATTTAATATTTGACAGAGAGGAGGCATCTATGTGCATGTGCACAACTACCTGCTAAAGGTCAATAAAGCAAACTTATGGCAATCTTGAGCTGAATCATAGATATATATAAATGAATCATGGTAGAAACAGACATATAACAGGAAAGGAGAAAAGAATGTGCATTTAAACATGAAACTACCCAATGATTGTATACAAGTAAACTAACCTGAATCGGGAAGGCATTAATGATATAACCAACAAATCTTGAAAATGTAATGCCACTGATAGGACTATATTACCTGTATGCTAATGGCAGGAATGCATTGAATGGCAAAGTTATAAAACACTATCATGAATCAGATGCAATAGATGAATGATTTGATGAATCAATATTGGTTACCTACAGTGCAATATAAAAAAAAATAGAATTTAAAAGGAAGAAAAGGGCCCACTATCACGTATTTATTACCTGCTGGCGAAGAGACCCTACCTTCATATTATCAATGGTGGATACTAGGCTTACCATGTTGCTTTATTCAGGCTGATCCTCTGAAGGCCTGCTAGTTAATTCAATATTACCTTCAATCATATTTAAACATGTTAGTTTTATCAAAATTATATGGTGATAGATCAGTGATATCAAGACATTCCTGCTTTTCAAACCGTCTGTCGTAGCTAATGTTTGCTTGAACCATTTCCATATTTGGGTAACTGTTTTGCAGATGTGGCAAATTGATAACAGCTTGATTTTAATATGCTGGTTCCTATGAAATGGTCGCTACTGACAAAACAGGAAGCCCCCTCATTGGCGCGCCATCTTAGTGCTTGTAGTAAATAGACTTTGGATACACATTGATGCAGATTTTAGGCCCATAAGAACCAGTATCATGAAGATGGAAAACTGTACATTATCTAACAAGAGATATCATACTATAGCAGTGTGAATGGTTCAATTTTACAACTCTCCAAACGATTAGCCCATCATATGGGCGACTTCTGTCATGACCGAGACATCCAGCATTTTGAAGCTTTAAAACCCAAATTTATACCACGACTTGCTCTTAGCAGATTGAGGTAATGCCCATCGTTGTAGTTCAATAGAAATAGCTCAGAGGATTGGCCTGCCAATGAGTGATCAACGTCTGGAGACGGAAATTTTCAGAGCTCGATAATCATGGACTTATGGGGGATCCGTTATGCCTCCAACATCATCCCTCATGGTTTACCCTGGATTTAGCCTCTCATGGTGTACTTAGGCCGTTGGGTTTTCCCAAGACCCAGATGCAATAAAAGTTTGCATTAACTTTGCAGCAGGGTAGAGGTCTTGATTGATCCTTAAATGGACTATCTCTCGAGAGCTGAAACCAACACAACTTTATGACAAGAGTTGGGGATACAAGGATCTTCTATCATGAGCAATATATCAGACTCACTACTTACAGAGGCACATCCTCAAAAAAAAAAAAAAAATTGGAAAACACCAGAAAGAACAGTAATACTATCGAACTACACAGAATATAAATTGCCCAAAACCAATGATATTTCCAAATCATGAATTACAGAAACGAGAGAAAAAAAGGGCAACAGTAAGATATGCGTCGGAATATAAAACAAAAGGAATGATACAGTAAACTGAAAAAGGGGAAATGTAAAATATAGACGACAATGAATTAAGGTCTATATCCACCTAAACTGGAGAAGTTTGATGAAATGAATTATAAAAAAAAAAAACTGTAAGCAATATGTCGGGGTTTCTCATCCCGTTGATCTCGCATATCTATAAAGAGGTTTTGCTAATGAGCAAACCGATGTTACAGGGATGCTTCAATGAAGATAAAAGAGAAGAAAGAAAACAGAGAAAACGTTGAAGACAAAAGTGAAGAAATATTTGCAGAAAAAAAAATGGACGATTGTTACTTACCTGAATCTTGTGGAAATTCTGAAGGAGAAAAACGATTGGAAGGCGAATGACGAACGTAGCTTTTTGATTTGCAGTCGATCTTCAGCCACTTAAAGGGGTGACCCCAGAGGGAATGAAAGAAAAAGAAGAAGAAGGGCTGAAGAAGAGGATAGGGGAAGAAGAAGGAAGTAGAGGAAGAGAGCGATTGATGCGTGAAGCGCAATGAAGAGGTGGAGAATGGTTGTAACGGATGAAGTCGATGGAATGGATGATTGTCCGATGTTAATGAGATCAAGTGGATGGCAATGGGTGCCCGTGGAGAGGTAGGAGACGTATTAGAAGGTAATAGGCGAACCAGGAGGGGTGAAGACGGATGTTGAAGATGAAGGAAGGTGCGGGGGTGAGAGGAAGTGGATTGAGAGGAGAAGGTGCGATGGTAGGGTGAAAACGGGTGGTGTGAAGAGGCCCATGTGTGCTTCTCTTAAAGGGAGAGGAGGAGGATTCGGTTGGGGGATGAGAGGCTGGAGATGAAGCTATTGGTGATGGGTGATAGCTGGAGGCTTCGAGAAGTGGTTGGAGGCACATGGGTGCTTCCGGAAGGTCATGGAGAGGGGCGATCGACCATGAAGGTTCGAGGGTGAGAGAGGGAGAAAGGGATAAGGCGGCTGAGGGAGAAGGGTTTCCGTGAAAGAGAGGGTCTCCGTAACCCTAAAAATTGATTTTTGTTAAGGTCTTTTATAAAAAAAAAAAAAAATTCAAAAAGCCGTTCCCCTTTCAAAGATTTTTGCAAATCTGGTTTTGGTTAAAAGAATTTTTTTCAAAAAGAGTTTTTCAAAAGTCCAATTTTTGTTTCTTTATATATATATATATATATATATATATATATATTATTTTTAGTTTTTTGCTCTTTTCTTCACTTTATATATTTTTTTTTGATATTTTTGAAAACAAAACTCTAAAACTAAGAAATTTAAACTAATTTTAAAAAATTTCAAAATATTTATAGAAGAAAGGTTTTTTTTTCTGAAAAATCAATGTTATTTTGAGAAAATTTCTTCAGAAAATGGGTTTGGACCCAAGTTTTGAGAAAATGTTTGAGTTTTGAAACTCAAATCAAGAAATATAGCATGATGGATCCAAACGGACACCGAACGAAGTGTTTGAGCTTTTCAAAAAGTTATTTTGGAAATTTTGAGAATTTGATTTTAAACATTGGACAACGAAGCTTAGATTTGGATATTTTATCTGGATCCGGATCCGAAATTGAGTCAGATCTATAAAATGAATTTAATTTCAATAAAACTTGAGAAATAAAATGGAATTTAGATTTAAAAGTGACTCAATTGCTCAGAAAATGGGGTCAGGGGCAAAAGGGGAATATTTATAAGATTTTGAAAAATTTGGGGTGTTCACAAGCAGTTACTCTGCACACAGTAGAAGGCCGCCATGTGGTTTCTTTCATTCATAAGAACATTCTTTGCCGCTTCGGCATACCACATAATATTTTTTCAGACAATGGAAGCCATTTAAAAAATGAGAGGATGAAAACCTTCTGGTCTAAATTCAAAATTTGCCATCATTTCTCAGCTCCCTACTATCCTCAAGGGAACGAAGCAGAGGCCACCAATAAGATTTTGATTTGCATTTTGGAAAGGATTGTAAAAATAGGTCGTGATTGGCATGAAAAAATTCATGATGCACTTTATAAACTATGCTTTAAGTTTTTTTTTTTAAGGTGGTGCCACCTCAACTGATTTGAAAACTTTTTGAAGTAAAAAAAAAATTGTGTTTTTCTTGGCAAAGAGTCTTAGTGGGGTGCCACCTACGTGGGCCCACTAATTATTTTATTAAAAATTGATTTGAAAACAAGGTTTATAAATCGGTGCCACTTCTGAATGGGCACTATTTTGGAAATAAGGGAAATATTTGAGAATTCTAGTGTGACACCACATTGAGGCGGGTCCCACGTCACTTATTTGAAATAAGAGCCGAATGAGATATTTTTGGAATTTTCATAATAGTAGGCTAGTTTTGGAAAATATGAAGCAAAATTTGGCTTGATTTCAAAACTTGGAAGAAAAATGGTTCTTCAGGGAAAAATTTTGAAAGGAGTAGAGAAATTCGGAGCCTTTTTGTAAAAGTTTGAAATAAGATCTTATAAATTTTGAAATTGTGTCCCCCTCTTTTCAACTGGCGAAATTTTGAAATGTCAAAACCGTCTAGATTTTTTTCTTGAGAAAACTTTTTATAATTCGGGGTCCTGGGGGTAAAATGGGAAGAATTGATAATTTTGAAAACCCAGGGTTTTAAAATCAATTTTGAAAAGTTTAGAAATCAAATCTGGATTGACAATTTTGAAAATTAGGAGTTCCGGATCTCAAAATGACATGTTGTGCAGTGAAATGATACAATGCTATGCAAAGACATGTTCTATGAAATGTCACTCTGAGCTCAGACTTGGAAATTCTAGCTTTTTGTCTAGAAAAGGATTTTGAAGATTTGCATTTTGAAGATGTCTCTGAACCTAAATATAGAAATTTTGAGGCTCAAGAATGAAATTTTAGATTTTCTGCAAGGTTCAATATCAGAAAATGACCATTTTGCCCTCCATTGGTTCCAGAGAACCGAAATGTGATGATTGGTGGAAATGTCAAGAAGGTGAATGAAAATTTGGGGTGTTTACAGCATACCGAACTACCATTCGGATTCCGAACAACGCCATTCCTTCAGAGCTTGTTTACGGGACTGAGGTAGTGTTACCTCTCCATATCTAGAAGCTTGCTCTCAAATTTGCCTCACTTATAGAATTACCGCTTGATCAATATCAGCAGTAGAGATTGGTGCAGCTTGATCTGCTAGATGAAGGAGGCTCAAGGCAGCCGAGCATGCCCAATCCTTTCGGCAGAGAATCGACCGGCAGTATGCTAAGTCAGTCAGTGAAAGAAGATTTCGAGTTAATGATTTGGTACTCAGATCAACAACTCACATCAAGCATCGCCCGCAGGGCAAGTGGACACCGAATTGGGAAGGTCCCTATGTGGTCAAGGAAGTGCTTCCTCGCAATGCATATCGTTTGATCAATGCAGATGGGGTGGAATTGTCAGATCCTATCAATGCTCTGCACTTGAAGAAATTCTATGCCTAAAAAGTATCTATGCTATCTTTTGTATGCTTTCAAGAGTCGTTTCAATAAAACAATGATCTTCTATCAATTCTCACATTCTTCTCCATAATACTGGGGCATTTTATTTTAGATACATCTGTCTTCCCTTCATCATATGCAGGCAGGATTAGACAAAAACTCTTTTTTTCAAATCCTACCAATTTTCAATTAATCTTGTGATCTTTATTAATTTCATTAATTTTGTTCATTTCTCAATTTAATCAAATTTTCATCAAACTAATATCAATTTTTTGTCAAGTTTTAGCAATTTCTCATCAATTTTATTATTAAATTTTATCAATCCTTATTTCTAATACCCTTTCAAGTTAAGGGATAAACCGGATGCCTCCTTTCAATGAGGTACTCCTTTATTCTTTTTCCCGTTCAGGATAAGGGGATAAATTCTGAAAGCGGACCACATACAGTTAAACTATGATGGTCCATTGACTTCAGAATTTTCACCAAGAATCTTTATTTTCTAAATTCATTTTGAAAATTGAGCTCATCTTCAAAACTCAGCCCTCGCACTAGTTATTTCTCAAACTTTTCGATCATATATCGAGCTCATTTGGAAAACCCAGTCCCCGCACTGGTTATTTCTCAACATTTTCGACCATATATCAAGCTCATTTTCAAAATCCAGTCCTCGCACCAGTAACTTTCTAAAATTCAACCTTCTGATCAAAGTTTTTCCTTCTACAAATCGAGTTCTGACTTGAACTTCCAAATTTGACTTATTTCAAAGGATCCAGCTCTAGCTGGTCATATATTTCAAAGGATCCATCTTTTGTTGGTCATATATTCCAAAATATCCAACACCCGTTGGTCATGTATTCCAAAAGATCCAACACTCGTTGGCCATGTATTCCAAAGAATCTAGCTCTCGCTGGTCGTGTATTCCAAAGGATCCAGCTCTCGCTGGTCATGTATTTTAAAAGTCCCAGCTCATGCTAGTTGAGCTCCCAAGTCAATTTACTTCATAGCCAAACCTTCAGATTTCAATTTCTCAAATTTTATCAGTTCCTAAACTTCGGTTTTCGATTTCTCAAATCTATCATTTCCTAAAAACCTCTGGGTTGCAATATTCTTAAAATTTTATCATTTTCTCAACCCTCGGGTTATAATCTCTCAAATTCAATCATTTTCAAAACCTTTAGATAAAACCTTTTTCAATAAAAAATCCAGTTGCCTATAACTGGTGGGGATTACCAAAATCCAGTGTTTCCACTGGTCGGGATTTCAAAATCCAGTATTTTTCACTGGTCGGGATTATCAAAATCTAGTGTTTTCACTGGTTGAGATTTCAAAATCCAGTATGTTTCACTGGTCAGGATTATCAAAATCCAGTATTTTTCACTGGTCGGGATTATCAAAATCTAGTATTTTCATTAGTCGGGATTATCGAAATCCAGTTCCGAAAAACTGGTCGGGATTACCAAAATCCAGTATTTTTCATTGGTTGGGATTATCAAAATCCAGTGTTATCACTGGTCGGGATTTCCAAAATATAACTTTCATATTATTTCTTCCAAAGCTAAATCAAAATCCAGTGTTTTCACTGGTCGGAATTTCAAAATCCAGTATGTTTCACTGGTCGGGATTATCAAAATCCAGTATTTTTCACTGGTTGGGATTATCAAAATCCAATATTTTTTTTACTGGTCGGGATTATCAAAATCCAGTATTTTTCACTGGTCGGGATTATCAAAATCCAGTATTTTCATTGGTCGGGATTACCAAAATCAAGTATTTTCACTGGTCGAGATTACCAAAATCCAGTAGTTTTCACTGGTCGGGATTATCAAAATCCAGTATGTTCACTGGTCAGAATTATCAAAATCTAGTATGTTCACTGGTTGGGATTTCAAAATCCAGAGTTTTCACTAGTTGGGATTATCAAAATCTAGTTTTCTTATAACTGGTCAGGATTTCAAAATCCAGTATTTTCACTGGTCGGGATTACCAAAATTCAGTAGTTTTCACTGGTCGGGATTATCAAAATCCAGTATGTTCGCTGGTCAGGATTTTAAAATCTAGAGTTTTCACTGGTCGGGATTATCAAATTCTAGTTTTCTTATAACTGTTCAGGATTTTAAAATCCAGAGTTTTCACTGGTCGGGATTTCAAAATCCAGTATGTTCATTGGTCGGGATTTCAAAATCGAGTATTTTTCACTGGTCGGGATTATCAAAATCCAGTATTTTTTGTTGGTCGGGATTATCAAAATCCAGTATTTTTCACTGGTCGGGATTATCAAAATTCAGTATTTTTCATTGGTCGGGATTTCAAAATCCAGTGTTTCACTGGTCGGGATTTCAAAATCCAGTTTGCATAACTGGTCGGGATTTCAAAATCCAGTTCTTATAACTGGTCGGGATTTTCAAATCTAGTGTCTTTCACTAATCAAGATTTCCAAAGTCTGACTTTCACCCCATTCCTCTAAATTGCAGCTAAAGGTCTTATCAAAATCCATATTGAGTAGTTGTTTCATAAAGGATTCTCGAACATTATGCCAATTTGTAAAAACATTTGTTGATTCCAATATTTTACCACACAAAAAGAATCATCTCATATTACCTCTAGTATTCTTTCCACAAAGGTGAAGCTTTTTGCGAAAAAGGGATAAAATTCAGATTTTTTCTTTGTTGATCAACCAAAAGGATGTAAGAAATGTCCTTGGTATGATTAGCGAAAGAAATATTCAATGATGTTAAAAAGCTAGAAGCAAATCAATATTGATCATAGCTATGGCACATGTTTAAAGACGATTTTCTGGCAATCGGGCAGTGAAAATATACTAAGTGATAAAAAGAATCCACTCAATCCATATCTCCTCACTCATTTAAGCTACAATCAAGTATCTGCAAAGGGGATCTCTCAATTATCGTCAAGTTGAAGACGAATATGCGAGTTAGACCCCCGAGGCCAAAGAAAATTTGAATCATCTTCGAGATGAAGGAGTTTGTGACGGATCCTTCCAGGAAACGTTCAGATCACCATCAAGATAAAGGCGACTGCGCTGAGCCTCCCGACAAACCCAAAAAGATATTTGATTGCTACTATCATCAAGAGATTTTTGACCAATGAGCCAATATCACCAGTATAATTCTTGAGAAAAAGAAGGATCGGAGCATCTCCAAGATGAAGGAGTTTGTGGCGTACCCTTCCCTGAAGAAAAAAAGAAAAGTCAGGACATCTCCAAAATGAAGGACGATGCAATAAACTTCCCCAAAAACCTTAAAAAAAACTCAATGTCTCAAAAAGTGTGCAGAAAGACCATCATGGGAAAAAACCCCAAGATATCAAAATGCCAAAATTGCCAGAAATCATCTTTTCTTATGCGAAATCCTTTCATCAATGTCTTTTCACTACTTGCTTTCATGAAATTAAGAGTATCTCTTCTCTATTCATATCAAGAAAATGGATGACTTCCTTGAAGAAACTCAATAGCATAAAAATTTGAATCTGACTCTGGAATCTGGGAAGTTAACCTCATTTTGGAGGAAATACTCTAGGTAAAAAGAGGGAATATCTTTTGCACACACGTGCACATTCTCAAGCAGTTGAATCAATTACAAATTTTATCTTATTGGCAAAATTTTCTGGTTATCCGAAAATGAAATGGATATTCAATATCTATTTTGATACAACTTAGCATTGTTTATATTTCCTCAAAAGAGTTGCCTCATTCAGGCGAGGTTTCTCTTCTATGTCCCATCATAGTTTCTTCATTTGAGAATTTCGTATGGTTCTACCTGCTCAGGATAAGGGTTAAAACCTGAACTCTCTGTGAAAGGCCATCCATTTTCAAAAGCTATTTCAGTCTCAGCAATGAGACGCCCAAAATCACTCCCTTTTTCCAAGCTTTAGGGAACCCCATTTTCTCCTTTCGCAAACCCCTTTTGGATTTGTTCGTCCAAACTCCGAAGGTCCCATCATGGTTTCTTCATTCGAGGATTCCGTATGGTCGTCCCCTTTCAGGTTAAGGGTTAAGCCTGAACCTCGCTCCTTGAGGTATCGTTTCGTTCAGGTTTGGGTTAAACCTGAGCCTCGTCCCAACGAGGTAGTCCTCTCAGTCCCATCATGGTTTTCCCCACAAAGGAATACATGCTTTGTATATCCATCCAAGAAAGGATCATACTTGAGCTTCATCCCACGAGACATTCTTCTAAAAAAATGTCCCATCAAGGTCTTCATATACTCTTTTTCCATTCAGGTAAGGGTAGAACCTGAAATTCGTCTTGATATATCTTCGTCCCATCCAGGTTAAGGGCTAAACCTGAGTCATTCCAAAAGGCTAATCTCTTCTCATCCATGAGACTTGACCAAAATTCTTATTTCTCACCATTTAGGGCTCTTCATCCAAAGTCCCATCACGATCTCCTTATTTCTGTTATTTGGTCACATCATCTTCAAGGATTTCGTTCCCCCAAAACCATTCAGGATAAGGTGTTAAGCCTGATAAACCATGTCTTTCAAAGACAAATTCTTCCACACCCAGTTCAGATCTGCTGACTGGGGCATTTTTCAAAATTTGGAGTGTTTTCTTTGCCACTAAGCTCGACTTTCAACCGGCTTAGTAACAAAGAGGGGCATCTGAGAACACCCCAATTTTTTCAAAATTTTGTAAATATTCCTTTTTTTCTCCTAACCCCATCTTCTGAGAAAATCAAAGCAATTTCAATCCAAATTTCGGTTATTCTTCGGATTTCCTGGAGTAAACTCCATTTTTATGTATCTGACTCAATTTTGGATCCAGATCCAATGTTTAAAATCCAAACCTGAGCCTTGTTATCCAATTTTTGAATAAAAATTACAAAAATGCCAAAAATAAGTTCTGAAAGGCTCGAACAGCCCACCTGATGTCCATTTGGATCCACTACTCTGTATTTCTCAATTCGAGGTTAAAAACTCAAATATTTCCTAAAAATCTGTATCCAAACCCATTTTTCAAAGAAATTTCCAAAATTCGAAGCTCGAATTCTCAGAAAACCTCTCTTTTGTAAATATTTCTCAAAAATACAAAAAAAATAAGTTTTAAATCTCTTGTTTTCCCATAGTTTCAGGGTTTTTGTTTCAAAAATACAAAAAATACAGAAAATATAAAGAAAAAAACAAAAAAAAATCAAAATAGAAAAGAAGAATGCAAAAAATCAGGTTTAGAGACCCCTTTTAGGTTGTAAAAACCCTTTTTCAGAAAAAAAATTCTTTTAAAAGAACCCTATTTTTAAAAAAATCAGAAAAATGCCAACGGCTTTCGCCTGCCTACCGCATGAAAATGAACCGGTTCCTCCATGCCATCTTCTTTTTCTCCTCATCTGATCTCCAACGGCCGGTTCTTCCTCGAACCATCCGATCGTCTGCCTTTCCCCCTCAACCCTCGATGTCTAACCATCGACTCCATTCCCGAATCTTCCTCTCCTCCTATAAAGAGAAGCACAAGGGGAAGGATGAAGGGATCCATTCTCTCGCATCCATCAACCATTCACGATTCGACTATTCATCTGTCTTCAGCCCCCATTGCCTCTCTGATCAGCGATTATCCATCCAGATATCACACCCCTCTTCTTCTTACTTCCTCTGATTCTCTTTCTGGTCGAGGGGAGGAAGCCATTCCTACAGCATCAGCTCAAGATTAGTTGATCCTAAAGCGTTGGCCACAGTAAGAATTCCCCCTTTACTTCTCTTTTTCAGTTCTGCCTTCCTTTCCCATTTTTTTTTATTTCGCCCCATAAATGCACCGTAGGTAATGTTTGAGTTGCCTATAGCAATCTCAATACATCACTGTGCAACAGTAATGGAATAGCCTTATTCCAACAATGTTTTAGATTTCCATTTCTTTATATTTCAGTATGCTATTTTTTTGTTTTCCTTCATCCGTGTAATTTTTTTTTTAGTCTGGTTCTGATGATCTTATTTTGTAGCATTACCTTTCAATTTTCCATTTATGCATTAATGTCCCCTGTAACATTGGCCGACTCATTAGGTTTGATTCCCGCTACATTTGTAAGCATTATCTGCCTCATACAACATTACATTGGTCGTATGTTGAGTATATTGCATCAGTATCCTTCATTTTACATTATCATTTCCGCTATTTGGTTAAATAACTGTAACATTCTTGTTATTTGACTGATCTCCGGTTACATTTTATCGTAATTTTCTTTTTATTTTTACCTATATTTCATTTGTATTTACCGTCACATGCTTGTTAGTGAACTTTCATCTCTTTTTGTTGATTGATTTCCTGTTTTGAAATTTTAGCTTCCTATTTTCTTCCCCTTGCGTTGCAATTGACATATCCCATTTCAATATATTTCATCTACATTTTTTTTGTAATTTCCGTGGATTCTCAACTCTTTGTCTATATTTTGACCCTGTTTATAAATTTTGTGGATTCTCTGTCTACATTTTCTGTGGTCTTCATCTAACCGTGGGTTTGTGTTAATCTCTTATTGATTTCTGAGTTCATATTTCATTTTGATCTTAATTTCCTTTTAATTTCGATAATATGTGGCATCGCGTGTCATTCCTCTTAGACGTATCAGAACCTCTTTTGCCGATATTCTGTGCATTAATGATATATATCTCAAGGTTGGATTGTATTCACTACATATGCATCCATTCATCATGTTGATAGCTTCACACATTCATGTTACAAACTCATATCAATCTTGAAGTCAGGGTGATACAATGGGTAGTTTGAGATGCTCCTGAATGAGGTATATACGATGTTCTTACTTGCTGCAGAACAACGTTATACATAATGACAACATTATTCTTGATCTTTATGCTCATAAAACCTTTTGAAGTTGTTTCAGGGACTTGAAAAGGCTCAGGTTAAAACCTCAATGTAAGTATTCACACAGAAGCCTAGTAGCCATAACTTCTTATGATCCATCTTGGCCAACCCTATAGTTTGCCAAATTTAGTTCTATCAGATAGATAATTCGGAGGATCAATCGGTCGGAAGCCCTTGGGCTTCTCTGATAAAATAAGCATGGTTTATATTCTGGGCTTGTTGCCCTCATTTGATGGCGTCGAATGTTTTCCATTATTTAGAATATCAGGATGGAGATTTTATGGAAATCATCGTTGTCTTTACTGTTGATTTAATCCGTTGTAAAAAGTCTGTTTTGCTTAAGTGGATCTGGTTGGGAATATCCCCTTTTATATGAAAATTTTGAAATCCTGGGCCAAACAAACTTGACTTCTGGTTGGGAAAATTGCGTCTGTAAAATCATCACAAGAGAAGCAAATCAAACTCTCATCACTTGCATTGCGGAAACCTGTCTCATCGGTATCTCCTGATGTTATCCTTACCATATCAACTCAATACCATGTTACCACTCATCATACATCTGTTGCATTATTCACCCCTGCCACCATTTCCATAGTGTATGTGTAAGATCCACGATTCTAATTTTGATATATATTGTGTAATTATATGGAAATCGATGAATTTTTATGTTTTGGCAATTTCTAAAGATTTGCTTATTTTGAGAATTGGGTTAAATCGCGTAATTTTATGTAAATAGAGCGATTTCGGAAAATCTAGAGTGGATCAACCTCTGAAACTTTTAGGGTAAGTTTGTAATAGGGTTGTAGTGATACACCCAGAATTTGAGATCCGAACGACAAAAAAACCTCGTCAGTGCATGTGAATTACGAGTTTTGACCTAATTTTGGACCCGAAACTTAGAACGCTTAATTTGAACGAACGAGAGGTGAATTCCTCAAGAGGCATCAACCATTCTATGTTAATTAAGGTTATAGAGAGAACAAAATAATTTGTTGGAATTAAATTATTATTTTAATTCATTAAATAAGTGTTTCTTTATGATATATATAATACGCGGGTTTTGGTTTTGGATCTGGAGCACCTAGCAGATTCAAGACCCATGGACGACCCCCACAGTGGATGTCTATGGCCATGGTTGACCAGCTGGTCAATGCTTGACCAGTTGGATGACAATTTAAAAAAAAAAAAAATCTTGCATGGATTTAAGGTTGGGCATTCATTGGCCATGCATCATTCCAACACCCTCATGATGAAGCCTAGGCTCCATCATGAGGGGAGCCATTTTCAAAAGGGAGCCATGGGGCTGGCGCCCCATGGCAGGTTTGTAATATTTTCAAAAGCTTTTGAATCTTCAAAACCCATTGGGCACGTTGGGTGGCAGCCAAGGGCGCCCCCTTGTAATTGTTGCGACTTTTAAGGCTCTTCAAAAATGGCTTTTAATGATGGCGTTTTTGAAATTTCTGCAAAGCCTTTTTGAAGGCTTGGCATGCATTGGTTGTTGGGGGGTGTGGAGCTCCCCAACCCTCCATCTTAGAAGGATCAAATCCCAGCCATCCACTCCTAAGCCAACCCCTATAAAGCCTTTACAAAAAATGGGTCCCCCCTTGTTTTGGGCGATTTTTCCTTCTTTCTCTCTGGCTTCTCTCCCAAAGCTTCCTCTCTCCTCTCTTGTCTCCTACCTTCAGCCGTGGGAGCTCCACCCTTGGTGTGAAGGACTGCAGCCCTACATTTCCTCCATTTCTCCAAGTTGCTAAGGTGAAGACTTAACATATCTTTATTCAAGGTTTCGTTGCATATGAAGCTGATGGAGCGACGCATCCATGCATGCGAACTTCAAAGGCGGATTAGCTTGTAAAAATGCATCTCCTTCCATTAGACCATTACAAGTTACATTGCTAGACTTGCTGCATCTTTTCTTAAAATCGTTTTCGCTTGTTTTTTTTTATTCTATCTTTAGTTTTTCATGCCTATGTATATTCTTTTTTTTTCTCTATGTTGTTAGTTCCAGCATGTTGCATTTCATTATGTCGGTTGCAGGGTCCTTGGGGAACCTGTGGCTATGGGTAGCTTGCTGGGGTGTGCTGGACCGAGCTGGGCTCATCCAACCTACACCCAGCACCCCCCCCCCCCCCCTTTAGTACCTTCTTGCATGCATGAGCAGTTGCGGCCATCCAGCTCAAAACTCTTATTTTTTTTTCTTCTTTGTGTGTGTTTTGGGGCTCAACTCAGTCCCAGCGAGTTGGGACTGGCGTTACAGCCATGTTGGACCTGGGTCACTGTGTGACCTGACCTCATTAGGAAGAAGCGGCCCTAGGCCCCACCGTTATGCTTGATCCTTCATCTTTATCCCTTTTAGTTCAGCGTGTTGGGTGTTTTGGGGTCAACCATAGGGGTGTGACTATTGAGGCCGGCCTTGTACAGGCGCCCAACGCCTCTTTAGCAAGCTGCAAACCGAGCCTCTGGGCTCTAGTTCATGTGGTTGGGAGATGGCACGGTCTGGTCTAGCGGACCAGACCCTTTGGCCAATCGGCTTCGCCATAGTTGGAGTTGGGCGCCGTGCGGGTGGCCCGTTCGCCCAGCACACGCTTTCTAAATATTTTTCTTTTCTGTGGTAAGTCTTCTTGTTTCTTCTCTTTATTCATTCTTTCGTCTTGGACTGAAGTGCCGGTCTGAACCATGGGTTCCGACCAGCACTACAGTCTGGTTTTGACCGACTGTTAGTGAGCCTTGACCCAGCCCGGTTTGTCACCTTGTTCAAGCCGGGTGTGCTCTGCTTAATGCTGAGCACTTAGACCCTAATCGGCTAGCCTCCTTTTCCACTCAGGTCTAAACCAACGTCAGACCTGATCGGGTTGACAGTTTGAGTTGGCACATGGTGCCAACCTTGTTTCGCACATTGTTGGTGTCGGGTGCCAGCCGCATGGTGCTGGGCACCCGGGGCTGTGGAAGCCGACCCTTGTGGGTCCAGGCCTGAACTGAATGGTTTAGACTCGTATATGGCTGACAGCAATTTGGTCCTGTGGACCAGACCCACAGTGTCCAGTCCCCTTGGTACCCAGTTCGTGGGGTACTCGTGGTTGCCCTATTGGCGGCTTGTTTCAGCCCCATCCGATCCTATTTAGCAGTCTGGTCCAAGCAACGAATCATATCCGATTCTCATGGTTGTGCTTAGTGGTCAGGTACGGAGGACCAGACCTACGTTTGTGCATAGGCCTCTTGGCAGCATGTGCGCGGCCTCTATGCTGAAACCTATGAAGACTAAAACACCCCATAAATCGGTTGTTAGGAGTAATGTTTTTTTTTTATATATAACTAGATTTACAACCACACCTTTTGCTGGTCCTTGATGAGTGCAATCCGGGTTTTGTTACCCCGCACCCTTTCGCACCTCAGTTAGGGTGTTGGCATACAAGCACATGCCCTGGGATGCCCCTGTATCGGGTAATTAAGTATTAATGCACCTATGCCTAGATATAGTTGTGTACATACATGTAAGCATATATATATATATATATATATATATATATATATATATATATATATATATATATATATATATATATATATATATATATATATATTCTAACCCATAAACGATTGCTTCGGTATGACCAAAAGGACATGCGACACTGTGGTGTTTCGTCCAAATATTTTCTCCAGATGATGTTACACTTTGAATTTAATAATGTTGTTCTACGTTCGTTTTGACAAACAGTCTATTTCGGGTCCGCGGTCGCGGCACCCCGAACCTTGGAAATGCCAATGTAATACCCATTAGATGGGTTATTTCAGTTTCGCCTTCGGCACGTAAGTGTGTCGTATTACGTAAGGGAAATCCCTATGCTTTGAGACACATCCGACAGGTTAGGGGAGTATGTGGTTTAACATTATGGTAAAGTCACAAACGTAGAGACTTCATGTGTGTTGTTCAAAAACTTAGGGTTTCGAGTCCGCATGCATGACTCCCCATGCCTTGGAAATGCCAATGTAATCCCCATCAGACGGGAATGTTCCAAGTTTCATCATAAACTTGTTAGTGTGCCGAACCACATGTGTAAGGTTGTCATCGCAATTGCATCTTCCCTCCTTGAGCGACTATTACCGTGGAAATAGCTAATGTTATTCCCATAAGATGATAATGTAGATAAATTCAATTTCAAACCCTTGAGTATGAAAATGTTGACAAATGCGATCATAACACTGAAGTATGCAATATGGTGCATTTTAGTATCATGCAATGCCTTTGATAACTTTATTGTGCAAATAATAGAAAGCTCATGTTACGTTTACACTTTGCACTTGGCACATCCTGACACTGTTACTGAGTAGTACGTACCCTGAGGAGGTACATTGCTTAAGGCATCGGTAAGCGCATTAGGTGCACTTACCTTATGAAATGAAAAGATAGAAAATTGAACACCATAGGGTATGAATATTGAAATGATATGTTGTGGGCTCAGTTGGAGTCCTCAAACAGTGGCCCTTGTGTCGTGTGGACTCTTGTGTGATATACCCTAAACAAAAAATAAATAATATGGTGTTTTGACTGCTTTCACGAGCAGTGTGCTCCGTTGGCCGCATGAGGCTGAGCATGTGAATGGGCAGGCCAAGTCCTCGTTTTGCGTACCCTGCGGAGACCACGAGGCAAGCTCCTCGTTGTGAGGTATGATTGAACATGAGCCTTAAGAAAGATAAACCTGCTTCGCCCCATTCATAAAATGGTTCACCTTGGGAGATGGTGGATGGTATAACCCTGAGTGACTTGTCGTTACTACGACACATGTTTTGACAGGAGTTGTAGCATCCTTTGGCCTCCAGTCACTCAGAGTTAGGGAGGTCGAGGTTGCCTTTCTAGGACCTCACTACTGCAGTAGTATGGATTGCAATCCTTGCCTATGCGAGTGTTTTCTCCTAGCCGTGTGCTGCTCGCATGAGGTTGACTCGGTCTGTAGCTTCCCCGGTTACCACACTAGACTTGTAATAATAGACGTCGAGTGCAGGTCTCACAGAATGCGAGGTTTTCTTCGCGTACCCGAAGGAGTAATCAGAAGAACTTAAAGAACTAACCAAACAGCTGACTTGCAATAAATGTTGCTTTACTTGTGCTGTAGACTTTACTTCAGTTGTTACGTAGTTACTCTACTTACTGTCAGCACTTGTCACTGCTTGAGTACTTGTTACAGGTACCGCAGTTGTTCCTTTAGTTACTTACTGCTCAGTTCACTTTACAGTTCAGTTTGTTGCTTTAGCTAATTGCTTTCCCCTGTTGCTATAGCCTGTTGACTAGTACTTGTCGCTTTACACTTACTTGACACAGGCACTTACACTTGTTAGCTTTTCCTGCTTTTTCTGTGTACATGATATACATATATATCTGTTTGTGGTTGTTTCTTCACCACCTCGCAAGAGGACTGACCCCGTTTTATGGGGATGTAGGTGACGAACAGGGATAGTGCGGATGCGATGACACACGGTGGAGGCTCGAAGGACACACACACTTGACCTGCAGTTCCTGTACCTGGTGGTTTTTGGGTTTCTGGTTGTTGTTGGGATACATTCCCTGTTTTGTACTTACATTTTGTAAACTCTTTAAATTGTTGGGGTGTTTCCTCCTTTTTACTTCACAGTTACACTTTTGTACACACCGTTGGTTACACTGTTTCCACTTGTTGCACTCATCTGTGGTGGCCGCCCAGACTCGCGGCTTCGTTGTCTTACTCACACCTGCTTTCTGCTGAATTTCTACTTAAACCTTTCAAAGAAAAAATTCACAGAAAATCCTAAGTTTTTCCAAAGTCGGGGTTTGGGGCGCCACAGTATGCACATCACTTCTGCACCTATTGATTCATTGTTCTATTTCCACCGTAATGCTGCAATTGCACCTTGCATCATTCCAGCAGTAACCCGACTTTCTTTAAACATTTACTGCATGGTCTCAAAACCATTTCCTTTCATTATTACATGTCACTTGGCTATTTCACTGCACATCCATATGACCATCTGATGCATTTGCCAATCACTGGGCACTCCACATTTTGTATGCTAGCACTGCTTTTTGTATAACCCCTTTACACACCACTGCACTTACACAGTGTCCTGTGTAACATCTATATAGTTGTCCACGTTTATTCACAATATGTTTCACATACCTCCACTACCATATTTCGTAAGTCACACAACCCCCCACCTTTAGCACAACAGTTAGTATATTCATTGCTATACTAACTGCCTCCACATCTTCATTCCCACTTACTCATTGTACACAGAATCATAGGGCACCTATGTCATCATCGTTGAATTATCATCTGCACCCACTTACTATACTCCCCTTTTACACATCACTGCGCACAAATTTACTGCTGCATATCTGTAACAGCTTCCATTGTACCGTCTTTCGCACATACTGCAAAAGTCACGGTTCATCACTGCCAACCTGCCATAACATGCACTATCACTCCATTCCTTCACTTAAGCACACACACTATACAACATATTTGTCGGTTAGGCTAACCTTGCAAAATGCACTTTCAGCATCGAGTGCATTCCCTATAACATCTTTTCCCCATCTGTCTACCGATTCACTGTATCCACTTTTTATAGGGCCTCCCATTCACTGCGTATATTTCTTGCTATATCCATTCCACATACTACATGTGGTGGCTTCTTGTGATTCCCTAGCACAGCAACCCAACGGCTGTTGTGGCTTCTTCACTCCCATTATCTGTAAAATCATTCCTCACATTACATTTATTACAGTACCATGTTCTTCTTATTCCATTTTTATGACTTGTTCATATGCTTTATCATATCATGTACATATCTAAGCATTGTATTATTTAGATGCATCATAACATTCCAGTACATAGAAGATATACTAAATATCTTACTTGATGCATGCACATTGTCTCATCAGTATGAATCCCCCTACTTTAAGTATATTATCCATATATTGCCTTGGGTAAATTCATGTGTATTCTCCATTTTAGTATAAACACCACCCTTATGTAGAGATATATGCACTCATTCACTAATTTAGGTCTTACCATATGCATGTTGTTTCTTAAAACATAGTATTTTCCATTTTCTTTCATATTTTGCATTTTGCTTCATAATAACTCTGTTTTGCAGGAATATGTGAAAAGCTTGAATTTCTTTCTTAGATTAGAAATTTTTGATATTTTCAATTCCAATGTTATAATAAGCTAGATATTAATGAAAATTTTACATTTCCAGCCTTAGATAGAATGAATGAGCATGTAAATATCATAAATTGCTTGTTTCATGTCATTTTGCCCTTATTTTTCCAAAAATCCACAAATGAGAACACAAATGGCACGTGCACCATTCTAATAAAAGGTAGTTAAATTCTAAGTTGATGATTTGCGTTTATGGCCTTAGTCAAAATGTGAACAAAACTTAGGATTTTCATCTTTTATGGAATAACATTGGATTCACATTGGTCTATCCTCAAAAATCATCATATTTCTCTAAATATTTTCTTCCTTTATCAGAGTTTAACTTAAAAATTACTCAAAATATATATCAATGCCCATAGTCAGGATATAAATTGAGAGTTAATTTCATTTTAAACTCTATAAAGACACTAAAATACATTTTATTCTTTATTTGAATTTAAATATGATTATTATATAATACATTTTATGGCCTTAGTCAGAGATGTATTATATTTTCAATCTTATTTCAAATTCACTTAAAGAATAAAATATGCTTTTCAAATCCAAAATTCTTTAAATTCATTCATCATTTAGGATAGAATTACATCATATTTTTTTCAAATAATTTCAAATTTCCTTGAAAAACCCAAGTGATTTTGAGACAATCCTTCAAATACCTTCCTCATTTCTCAGATCAATTCTCAAATTCAAATTCATCTTCTCAATTCTATCTCATTTCAAATTTCAAAATTCAATTTCAAAGTCCAATTTGACTTTGAAATTTCAAATTCATTTCTACATTTCAAATTAAAAAAAAATCCAAATTCAAAGTTCAATTTAACTTTGAAAATTCAAGTTCATCTTTACATTTAAAAAGTCAAATTTCAATTCAAATCATATTTCAAAGTTCATTTCAGCTTTGAATTTCCAAATTCGTTTCTAGAATTCAAAAGTCAATTCAATATTCCCGATCAAATTTCAGAGTTCAATTCAACTTTGAAATTTCAGATTCATCTCCTAATTCAAGTTTTTCTTTACTTCAAATTTCAAAATCTCTAAATTATGGAATCTTCTAAGTTTTAAATCTTCAAAATTCAATTTCACTTTGAAATCAAGAATCAAAGTTCTAAGGTTAAACTCTAAAATCGATTTTTCTCTGAATTCAAGATCCAAAAATCAAAATCGAGATTTTCTGAATCCAAATCCATCTTCAAACCCCATCCAGATTTCTGAAATCCAACTTTATCTTCAAGTCCCATTCGGATTTTCTAAATCCATCTTGGATCCTAGATCCAAATCTATCTTGAATTCCAGGTTCTTCAGATCCAATTCCATCTTGGATTCCGGATTTCGAAACCAATTCCCTCTCATAATCCAGATTTCAAATCCAAATTTTATCCAAGATTTTAGATTTCAAATCCAAATTTTATCCAAGATTTTAGATTTCAAACCCAAATTCCATCTAGGATTCAGGTTCTCAAATCCAATTTTCCAACTTGATTTCCAATTCCAACTTCAATTCCATTTCCAAATCTCACTTTCATTTTAAATCCGAAATCCAATCCCATTTTAAAGGTTCATCTCAATTTTTAGATTCAAACTCAAATTCAAAGTCCATCTTGACTTTGAGAATCCATTTCTTATTTCAAAAATCTAAATTCAAAATCCAATTCCTCTTTTCTCTTCAAATCAAAATCCAATTTCTAAACTCTGATTATTCCAAGACTTGGAATTTCAAGTCTCTTCTTCCAGATCTATTTCAAACTCTAAGTTAGATTCAAAATCTAACATTTCCAAACCAATTTCAACCCCTTTCGAATCATTTCTTTAAGCATCTTCAAGTATATTTCAACATCACTTGGATAAACCAAAGCTCTGAAGTCATCTTTTCTCAAAGAGCATACATCTTTGCATTAGCATTGCACAAGCATGATTCTTTGTGCATTTAGGACTTAAAATAAATTCTTAGATAATATTTTAGCAAAGCAAAAGGCATTTATTCGATCCTTGGTTCGATTACCCTTGGTAAAGGCGCCAGGGACGGTCGAACCTCGTACCGATGAGTGAATCCCGTCTCTCCATCTTTTCTTGCAAATTTTCAAAACGGAGGCGAGTAATTTCAAAATATTTTCAAAATTTAGGTCAAGTGAGACCTTGCAAAAGAGTTCATTTCTCTTCTTTCTTTCTCTCTTTTTCCCCTCAAAAGGAAAAAGAATGGGAAAGAGGAACGAGAGGAAAAATTTTGCTCCTGCATACCGGTAGGGAACCACCTCTAGCTCTCACAGTATTGCCAGCATGGTTTAGCTTATGTCGCTCCAACATAGCATGCATGTTTAGTTCCAGCCTGAGCATACCCCTTCCTATGGACACTTCGTTTGCATAAGATATAATACCTTAGGAAAATATGTGTAGGTTTGTATTTAGCGTAGGATATTGTATGCATCTTTTTCATGTAATCATTCGTACATCCATCTTCTTATTAGTTTAGGATATAGTTTATGCATCCTAATGTCCCTTTCTTTATTAACTTAGATACATTTCAATGCATACCTTTTCATCAAGCATGATGCTTTAAAGCTTTCTTTTATTAGTACTGAGTAGATGTATGAGCATTCCATCATCCCGCATCTTAAAATACCATGTTACATTTCCTTTCTATATGCAGTTGTGTGCTAACTTGAATTTTGCATGAATTATACAGAAAATGTCATTTTCCTTCTTAGAGTAGGAGTTTTAATTTTAGCTTAATTCTAAGTTGTAATAGCTAGATTATAATGGGAATTTATATTCCTTGCACTAGATTAGAATGTATGAGCATGTGCATCCTCTATAATTGCTTGTTTCATGATATTTTCTTCTTTTTTCCAAAAAAATCACAAATGGGAAACACGAATGGCACGTGCACCATTCTAATAAAAGATGATTAAATCCTAGGTTGACGATTTGTATCAATGGCCATAGTCAGGATGTGAACAAAACTTAGGATTTTCATCTTTTATGGAATAACATTGGATCCACACTGGATCTCTTTTAAAAAATCATCATATTTTCAAATATTTTTTTTCTTTTTTTCTTTATTAGAGTTTAATTTAAAATTAACTCAACATACATATCAATGGCCATAGTCAGGATATATTGAGAGTTAATTTCACTTTAAACTCTATAAAGGCACCAAAATATATTTTATTCTTCACTTGAATTTAAATATGATTATTATATAATACATTTCATGACCATAGTCAGGAATGTATTATATCTTCAATCTTATTTAAAATTCACTTAAAGAATGAAATATGCTTTTCAAATTCTTTAAATTCATTCATCATTTAGGATAGAACTGCATCATATTTTCAAAATTCTTCTTCAAAATCCAAGTGATCTTGAATATCTTCTTCATTCTTCAAACCAATTTTCAATTTCAATTCATCTTCAAAATTCGAAATCCAATTTCAAAGTCCAATTTGACTTTAAAAATTTGAATTCTCTTCTTATATTTGAAATTCAAATTCCAAAGCAAATTTCAAAGGTTCAATTTGACCTTAAAATTCCAGATTCATTTTCAGGACCCAATTTTAAATTCAATTTAATATCTCAGATCAAAATTCAAAGACTTTGAAATTTCCTGATTCATCTTCTGATTTCAAATTCAAACTCTAAAATCAAGTTTATTCTTTATCTTCAAAGTGCTATCTAAAGATTGAGTCTTGATTCTCAATTCAAAATCAAAGTCTCGAGATTAATTTTGAATCTCAGAATTCATTTTTTTCTAAGTTTTAAATTCAAAATCTGGATTTTCAAAATCCAGATCCATCTTTAAAGTCCCATTTGGATCTTCAAAATCCAAATCCATTTAGGATTCCAGATTTCAGATCCAACTCCATCTTGGATTCCAAACTTTGGGTCCAATTCCATTTAGGATTCCAGATTTTGGATCCAACTCCATCTTGGATTCCAGACTTCGGGTCCAATTCCATTTAGGATTCCAGATTTCGGATCCAACTCCATTTTTGGATTCCAGACTTCAGATCCAATTCCATTTAGGATTCCAGATTTCGGATTCAACTCCATCTTGGATTCCAGACTTTGGATCCAATTCCATTTAGGATTCCAGACTTCAGATCCAATTCCATTTAGGATTCCAGATTTCGGATTCCAATCCATCTAGGATTCCAGATTTCAAATCAAATTCTATTCCAGATTTAAAAATCCAGTTCCGTTTTCAATTCTCACTTTTTTTTAAACCAATTTCAAATCTATTTCTCAAGTCTGAGTTCAAATTCAATTCCTGTTTCAGGTTCTGAATTCTAAATTTTCCTTTTTCAAAATTGATTCTTGAAAATCGATCCAAATTCAAAGTCCATTCTGGCTTTGAAAATTCACTCTTATTTTAAAATTCCAAATTTCTTTTCTCTTCGTCTAAAGGCTTATCCTTCCAAATTTTGATCACTCCAAGACTTGAAAATTCAAGTCTCTCTTCTTCCCAATCTATTTCAAAATCCAAGTTAGATTCAAAATCTAACTTTTTCAAACCAATTTCAAATCTTTGAATCATTTCTTCACTCCATTATCAAATTTATTTCAGAATCACTTGGAAAATCTCAAATTTTCTAAACTATTTTCTTAAAAAGCATACATTTATGCATTTGCATTGCACAAGCATGATTCTTTGTGCATTTAGACTTAGAATAAATTCTTAGATAATATTAAGGCAAAGCAAAATGCATAAGTTTGATCCTTGGTTCGATTACCCCTGGTAAAGGCGCCAGGAACGGTCGAACCTCGTACCGACGAGCGAATCTCGTCTCTCCATTTTCCCGCAAATTTTCAAAATGGAGGCGAGTAATTTTAAAACATTTTCAAAATTTTGGTCAAATGAGACCTTGCAAAAGAGTTCCTCTCTCTTCTTTCTTTTCTCATTCTCTCTTCTTTTTTGTCTTTTATTCCCCTTCAAAAGGGAATAGAGGCTAGAAAGGAGAAGAGAAGGAAAAGAGGAACAAGAGGAAAAATTTTGCATGATCATAAGGGGACACTTAGAGATTAAGTGTTAGTTGAAGTCGGTATAGAATTAGCGAACGATAGTGCTTTTATGCTTGCAGATACAGTTTCCCAAGCTAGTTTGTGTCAACTCCTGCTAGAGTTGAAGTCGTTGATCTAACCTAGAGACCTCTTGCATATTTCACCTCCTTGTTCCACATTACTTGAGTGGAGACGATGGATGAATTGTAACGAATATCGAGCTTTTACACCAATCATGTTGAAGATGATGTGGTTTTGATAAGAGTCGTCTGATCAAGCTCTAGGTTAGTATTCTCCCTTTTCCAGCTTTGTTGAAATTGTTCGTGACCCTATCTTTTGATGAAGGGTATCTTTTTAGACGTGATCTTCGGACAGAAGGCGAAAGCCTTGTCTGTGCCGATTGAGCCTTTGAGTTCCTCGTTGGAGGATGTTATTGATCCCTCGTTGTTCTTGGTGATGGGAATGTAAATAATGTTATGCGCTTAGCAAGTGGCTTTTGTGTTATCGATGATGGCAGTCTACTCTTGAGAAGGTCGTAGATGGGGACAACTTAACACCGGACTTCAAGGTGTTGTTGCTTTTGAGAAAGCTTTGTGGGAATTCTAGTTTCCCAACCACAGTCGAAGGGATTGTGGTGTTGTGTTGGCTCAAGTGGTGATTCCTGGTAGTGCCAGCATTGCCGTTAGAGTGGTGATTCTCTGATGATACCGCTAGGGTGGTGAGTCCCTAACGATGCCATTAGAGTGGTGATTCTCTAATAATGCTACTGAAGTGGTAATTCTTCAGTAATGCCGCTAGAGTGGTGATTCTCTGACGATGCCGCTAGGGTGGTGATTCCCTAATGATGACATTAGAGTGGTGATTCTCTAATGAAGGTTGTTAGAGTGGTGATTCTCCAGCAATGCCATTAGAGTGGCGACTATCCAGCGTTGCCATTAGAGTGGTGATTCTCTAATGATGCCATTAGGGTGGTGATTCCTTAATGATGTTGTTGAAGTGGTGATTCTTCAACAATGCCGTTAGGGTGGTGATTCCGTAATTATGTTGTTGAAGTGGTGATTCTTTAACAATGCCGTTAGGGTGGGGATTCTCTAACAATGCCATTAGAGTGGTGATTCCCTAATGATGCTGTTGAGGTGGTGATTCTTCAACAATGTTGTTAGGGTGGTGATTCTCTAACGATGTCATTCGAGCGCTAGCTCTTTGTTTTGTTGTCGAAGTGATGACTCTTTGTATGGTGTGTTTGAGTGATGATTCTCTAACGATAGTCGTCTAGAATGGTGATTTTCTAGCGATAGCGGCCTCGTCTGGTGTCGCTTGAGGTTGTTTGAAGAACACGTTCATAGATTGTGTTGCTACACAATTGAGTTGCGATGTGACATTTGCCCGAGTTGTGTGTAGTGCGCTCGTTGGCTTTTGAAAGATTGTTGCGATCATTATTTATCGAGCTTATTTGTCAAACCTATCGATTAATCATTATGTCTTTTTGTCCTGATAGATGGCATGGGAGGCCAGGTGCGACGATATTATGGGCACTGTGAACAACCTTGCAGAGGTTGTGCAACAACAAGTGGTTGCAATGCAACAGATGGGTGTGAACCTTCAACACGTAGACCAAGGTGGGCAAGACATAAGTACGATTACCTATAAGCAATTCATGGAATTGGATCCTTATGCTTTTGAGGGTAAGACAGACTCTGAGGCTGCGGAATCGTGGATATGTGAGATAGAACATATTTTTTGCATTCTGAATGTCCCAGAGGAACTGAAAGTAAACTTTGGTACCTATCGTTTAAAAGACCATACTTGGAAGTGGTGGAACATGATCTCATCGGTTAAATTCAAAGACAAGAATGTTACATGGGATGAATTTGTCAAAGTTTTTAACTCAGCGTATTTCCCTAAGCATGAACGAAATGAGAAGATACAAGAATTCCTAGACCTGCAACAGGGGACGATGACCCTGTCCGACTATATTACTAAGTTTCGTTGTTTGGAACGGTATTGTCCAAATGTTTACGTCGCGGATAAGGAACGAGCAATGAAGTTCACTCGTAGTTTGAGGCCTACAGTGAGAACCAAAGTGTTCACTAGCGGGCCAAAGTCACTCGATGAGGCCATCGAGGTGGCGACTCTATTGGAAGAAGACCAAGCTGAACAACAGACCCAAATTTATACGATTGCGAGTGAGAAGTATCCCAGTAGGAAGGAGTCATCGCCACCTACTAGAAAGTGAAAGCATCAAAAAGGACATCAGAACCACCAGCAAAGGCAATCCCAATGACCGAATGCCCAACAAGTGTGTCGACGATGCGGTGAAGATCATTCTTTCAGAGTTTACCCTCTCTATGATGGCAAATGTTTCAAGTGTGGACAACCGAGGCATATTGCCAAGTTTTGTCCAAGGAAGTCTACTAGAGACTTAGTTGTTGCCGAGTAGGCACCATCAGAGAAGATCTGACCATTTTGTCGTTGTTTGATGTTTGTGATTTCGCGGACGAAATCCTTTTTAAGGAGGGTAGAATGTAAGACCCGAGATTTTTCTAAGAAAATACAATGTATGATGTGATTCAGTGATGGTAAATGGCTTGTATTAATTATGAGGTTTTCACATATAGTTATGCATTATACATATGTATATGTATATAAGTATGGATATACGAGACCCTAAATCGCTTAAGTAAGATGTACGGCATGATTGAAAGCAATCTATAATACATTAATTTTTTAGAACCTTAAATTAAATTCATAATATATATATGATTAGTCAATCCTCAAATTTGAGGCCCAAACGAGGAAAAAACCTCATTATTTCATGTGAATTACTAGAAAGCGTATATCGATAGAATATGGGTCTTAACGGGAGCAGTTTTCATAAGTGATGAAAATATAAAAATATGCTTTGAGAATTTAGTTGCAATTGGAAATTTAAACAAGAATTTGTCTTAAAAATTTGGTTAAAATTGAGTGTGTAAATAAATTTTAATAATATTTATTATTTAGGTTGGCCGTAGGTCCGACTTGGGAGGGGGCGACCCAAGCCCTTGATCAACCACCTTTTCAGACGTGTTTGGCCTTGGTGGACCATCTGGTCAAAGGTTGACTAGCTAGGCGATGTCATTTTTGAAAGGTTTCCAGAGAAATTCAAATGAAATAAGCCTATTGGTGCTGGAAAAGTAGAACTAAAATATTACAAGTATGTCATCACCTAAAAGGGTGTGACATACATCTTAGCCATTCATTTCTAACTTTTAATCTCAGTCATCCACTTAAAACCCTAGCATATTTAACCTTTGAGAAGAGAGAGAAAGTCATTCTCTCCTCTTCTTTCTCTCTCCCTTCTCTCTCTCTCTCTCCCAAAATTGTGGGACTCCCACCATAGCCGACCTTCCTTCTCATCACCTTGCTAGTATGTAGGATTGGGTAGCACGTGGGACTTCATTCTACATGCCCAAGTAACAGGAGATCCCTCTATTGTTCCGGTAGCATCGAGGGTGAGTTTTCTTCCATCTTCTATTTACAAATCCTTTGTTTTTGTTTCAAAGAAATATACGTGATTGTATCTTCTTCTTGCATGAAACTGAGTTCCACAATGCATGTGTGTTGAGTTGCATGTGGATTCAATGGATTAGATTTGTGTGTTATTCCTTACATTCAGTTCATATCACTTATGTGAGATGCATCACGTGAGATGCATCACGTGAACACACACACACTTATGTTTCAATATATATATATATGTATTTTGTCAAAACGAGATTCCCGAATCTAGAGTTGTCAAAGACACCTTCAAGGATTCAATTGTATCTCCCTAGATACGTGTTAGATTTTGGTGCTCTTAGACATTCTGAAAAGCCCAGACCTAGTCCTCCAACTTTGTAGTTAAGGACTTTTCCAGATTCAGAATAAAAAGTTCTTTAAAAGCTCCGTCAAAAATATTCTTTTTGCATGCATTAGTTTTTCCCGAATCTAGAGTTGTCAAAAATACCTCTGATAAATTGACTGTATCGCTCTGGATACAAGTCCGATTTTAGTGTTCATAGACATTATGGATCAATGGGGTAATCTGACTCCAACATTCGTTTTCATTCTTTCCTTTTAAATTTTCTTTATGTTTTTTTTTTCTTCAACATTAATCGATTCAGCATTCTTTTATCTATTTGATTTTGAGTTTCTATTGATAGTATAGATCTCTCATCCCCTTCCTTCACTTCGATTTTGATTTCCTGTCTTCATTTTTTGGTTTTACATTATTTTGACCTTTTTTCCACATACGACTGCCAATTTTTTTTTCACATTTTGTTCATCATACCCTGTTCATCAGTATATCACTGTTAACATCATATGCGTCATCCACTAACGCATCTCTTTCCCATTCATGCGGTTTAATTTCTGCTTGATCTAATTTCCTCATAAGTTCCCTCTTACAATCTATGTTTTCCAAATTATGTTGTCTTTACTTTCGTTTTCTACATGCTATTTGATTTCATTTTTTTTACTTTCTGCAACTTCATCTTTAAATTGCTAGTGTATGCACACCATCTCCTGCTAAATCCTATATTATTTCGTTATTTTCTCTTATTTATAATGCATTTTATCATCTAATGAATGGTGTTAGCCTCCTTTATTCATTGATCTTTGTTCGTACTTAGTTGATAGCATTACTGTCTTATATGTTTCACTGTGAACGTAAGCCTGATAGGGGTACCTCATTAGGATAACCCCCTTTCTTGTGTGCCATCTTCCCTCAGTAGTCCATTTTTTTTTTTTGATTGTCGATCTTGCTTGTTGTATCTTTTTTTTTTGTTCATCTTTTGTCCCAGCATCATCTATGCATTTCGATCTCCTCATCATGCATCAGGGTGTCACATAAATTTCATGCTCTTGCATTTTTTTTTATGTTTCGGTGGTGTTTATTGCGTAGCAGGGTTATATTGTTTCGTGATATCCTCGCTCAGCGTGTTATATCTGTATGTTTTCTCAGTTAGACAACATTTCGTATTAGCTTAAAGTGACTCCAGGATAGTGCCTACAATTGGGGAACGATGTTCATAGCTTGTCTGTTTGCCATGGCAGTTTAGTCATGAATTAACTCAGATTCAAACTGAGATTCATTGAGAATCCCGCAATCTGCCGAAGCCTGTTGGGGGTATTGGAGGCATGGAACCCATTTTTTTTTTCACATTTTGTTCATCATACCCTGTTCATCAGTATATCACTGTTAACATCATATGCGTCATCCACTAACGCATCTCTTTCCCATTCATGCGGTTTAATTTCTGCTTGATCTAATTTCCTCATAAGTTCCCTCTTACAATCTATGTTTTCCAAATTATGTTGTCTTTACTTTCGTTTTCTACATGCTATTTGATTTCATTTTTTTTACTTTCTGCAACTTCATCTTTCAATTGCTAGTGTATGCACACCATCTCCTGCTAAATCCTATATTATTTCGTTATTTTCTCTTATTTATAATGCATTTTATCATCTGATGAATGGTGTTAGCCTCCTTTATTCATTGATCTTTGTTCGTACTTAGTTGATAGCATTACTGTCTTATATGTTTCACTGTGAACGTAAGCCTGATAGGGGTACCTCATTAGGATAACCCCCTTTCTTGTGTGCCACCTTCCCTCAGTAGTCCATTTTTTTTTTTGATTGTCGATCTTGCTTGTTGTATCTTTTTTTTTTGTTCATCTTTTGTCCCAGCATCATCTATGCATTTCGATCTCCTCATCATGCATCAGGGTGTCACATAAATTTCATGCTCTTGCATTTTTTTTTATGTTTCGGTGGTGTTTATTGCGTAGCAGGGTTATAATGTTTCGTGATATCCTCGCTCAGCGTGTTATATCTGTATGTTTTCTCAGTTAGACAACATTTCGTATTAGCTTAAAGTGACTCCAGGATAGTGCCTACAATTGGGGAACGATGTTCATAGCTTGTCTGTTTGCCATGGCAGTTTAGTCATGAATTAACTCAGATTCAAACTGAGATTCATTGAGAATCCCGCAATCTGCCGAAGCCTGTTGGGGGTATTGGAGGCATGGAACCCATTTTTTTTTTCACATTTTGTTCATCATACCTTGTTCATCAGTATATCACTGTTAACATCATATGCGTCATCCACTAACGCATCTCTTTCCCATTCATGCGGTTTAATTTCTGCTTGATCTAATTTCCTCATAAGTTCCCTCTTACAATCTATGTTTTCCAAATTATGTTGTCTTTACTTTCGTTTTCTACATGCTATTTGATTTCATTTTTTTTACTTTCTGCAACTTCATCTTTCAATTGCTAGTGTATGCACACCATCTCCTGCTAAATCCTATATTATTTCGTTATTTTCTCTTATTTATAATGCATTTTATCATCTAATGAATGGTGTTAGCCTCCTTTATTCATTGATCTTTGTTCGTACTTAGTTGATAGCATTACTGTCTTATATGTTTCACTGTGAACGTAAGCCTGATAGGGGTACCTCATTAGGATAACCCCCTTTCTTGTGTGCCACCTTCCCTCAGTAGTCCATTTTTTTTTTTTGATTGTCGATCTTGCTTGTTGTATCTTTTTTTTTTGTTCATCTTTTGTCCCAGCATCATCTATGCATTTCGATCTCCTCATCATGCATCAGGGTGTCACATAAATTTCATGCTCTTGCATTTTTTTTTTATGTTTCGGTGGTGTTTATTGCGTAGCAGGGTTATATTGTTTCGTGATATCCTCGCTCAGCGTGTTATATCTGTATGTTTTCTCAGTTAGACAACATTTCGTATTAGCTTAAAGTGACTCCAGGATAGTGCCTACAATTGGGGAACGATGTTCATAGCTTGTCTGTTTGCCATGGCAGTTTAGTCATGAATTAACTCAGATTCAAACTGAGATTCATTGAGAATCCCGCAATCTGCCGAAGCCTGTTGGGGGTATTAGAGGCATGGAACCCATTTTTTTTTTCACATTTTGTTCATCATACCCTGTTCATCAGTATATCACTGTTAACATCATATGCGTCATCCACTAACGCATCTCTTTCCCATTCATGCGGTTTAATTTCTGCTTGATCTAATTTCCTCATAAGTTCCCTCTTACAATCTATGTTTTCCAAATTATGTTGTCTTTACTTTCGTTTTCTACATGCTATTTGATTTCATTTTTTTTACTTTCTGCAACTTCATCTTTCAATTGCTAGTGTATGCACACCATCTCCTGCTAAATCCTATATTATTTCGTTATTTTCTCTTATTTATAATGCATTTTATCATCTGATGAATGGTGTTAGCCTCCTTTATTCATTGATCTTTGTTCGTACTTAGTTGATAGCATTACTGTCTTATATGTTTCACTGTGAACGTAAGCCTGATAGGGGTACCTCATTAGGATAACCCCCTTTCTTGTGTGCCACCTTCCCTCAGTAGTCCATTTTTTTTTTTTGATTGTCGATCTTGCTTGTTGTATCTTTTTTTTTTGTTCATCTTTTGTCCCAGCATCATCTATGCATTTCGATCTCCTCATCATGCATCAGGGTGTCACATAAATTTCATGCTCTTGCATTTTTTTTTATGTTTCGGTGGTGTTTATTGCGTAGCAGGGTTATAATGTTTCGTGATATCCTCGCTCAGCGTGTTATATCTGTATGTTTTCTCAGTTAGACAACATTTCGTATTAGCTTAAAGTGACTCCAGGATAGTGCCTACAATTGGGGAACGATGTTCATAGCTTGTCTGTTTGCCATGGTAGTTTAGTCATGAATTAACTCAGATTCAAACTGAGATTCATTGAGAATCCCGCAATCTGCCGAAGCCTGTTGGGGGTATTGGAGGCATGGAACCCATTTTTTTTTTCACATTTTGTTCATCATACCTTGTTCATCAGTATATCACTGTTAACATCATATGCGTCATCCACTAACGCATCTCTTTCCCATTCATGAGGTTTAATTTCTGCTTGATCTAATTTCCTCATAAGTTCCCGCTTACAATCTATGTTTTCCAAATTATGTTGTCTTTACTTTCGTTTTCTACATGCTATTTGATTTCATTTTTTTTACTTTCTGCAACTTCATCTTTCAATTGCTAGTGTATGCACACCATCTCCTGCTAAATCCTATATTATTTCGTTATTTTCTCTTATTTATAATGCATTTTATCATCTAATGAATGGTGTTAGCCTCCTTTATTCATTGATCTTTGTTCGTACTTAGTTGATAGCATTACTGTCTTATATGTTTCACTGTGAACGTAAGCCTGATAGGGGTACCTCATTAGGATAACCCCCTTTCTTGTGTGCCACCTTCCCTCAGTAGTCCATTTTTTTTTTTGATTGTCGATCTTGCTTGTTGTATCTTTTTTTTTGTTCATCTTTTGTCCCAGCATCATCTATGCATTTCGATCTCCTCATCATGCATCAGGGTGTCACATAAATTTCATGCTCTTGCATTTTTTTTTTATGTTTCGGTGGTGTTTATTGCGTAGCAGGGTTATATTGTTTCGTGATATCCTCGCTCAGCGTGTTATATCTGTATGTTTTCTCAGTTAGACAACATTTCGTATTAGCTTAAAGTGACTCCAGGATAGTGCCTACAATTGGGGAACGATGTTCATAGCTTGTCTGTTTGCCATGGCAGTTTAGTCATGAATTAACTCAGATTCAAACTGAGATTCATTGAGAATCCCGCAATCTGCCGAAGCTTGTTGGGGGTATTGGAGGCATGGAACCCATTTTTTTTTTCACATTTTGTTCATCATACCCTGTTCATTAGTATATCACTGTTAACATCATATGCGTCATCCACTAACGCATCTCTTTCCCATTCATGCGGTTTAATTTCTGCTTGATCTAATTTCTTCATAAGTTCCCTCTTACAATCTATGTTTTCAAATTATGTTATCTTTACTTTCGTTTTCTACATGCTATTTGATTTCATTTTTTTTACTTTCTGCAACTTCATCTTTCAATTGCTAGTGTATGCACACCATCTCCTGCTAAATCCTATATTATTTCGCTATTTTCTCTTATTTATAATGCATTTTATCATCTAATGAATGGTGTTAGCCTCCTTTATTCATTGATCTTTGTTCGTACTTAGTTGATAGCATTACTGTCTTATATGTTTCACTGTGAACGTAAGCCTGATAGGGGTACCTCATTAGGATAACCCCCTTTCTTGTGTGCCACCTTCCCTCAGTAGTCCATTTTTTTTTTTTGATTGTCGATCTTGCTTGTTGTATCTTTTTTTTTTGTTCATCTTTTGTCCCAGCATCATCTATGCATTTCGATCTCCTCATCATGCATCAGGGTGTCACATAAATTTCATGCTCTTGCATTTTTTTTTATGTTTCGGTGGTGTTTATTGCGTAGCAGGGTTATATTGTTTCGTGACATCCTCGCTCAGCGTGTTATATCTGTATGTTTTCTCAGTTAGACAACATTTCGTATTAGCTTAAAGTGACTCCAGGATAGTGCCTACAATTGGGGAACGATGTTCATAGCTTGTCTGTTTGCCATGGCAGTTTAGTCATGAATTAACTCAGATTCAAACTGAGATTCATTGAGAATCCCGCAATCTGCCGAAGCCTGTTGGGGGTATTGGAGGCATGGAACCCATTTTTTTTTTCACATTTTGTTCATCATACCCTGTTCATTAGTATATCACTGTTAACATCATATGCGTCATCCACTAACGCATCTCTTTCCCATTCATGCAGTTTAATTTCTGCTTGATCTAATTTCCTCATAAGTTCCCTCTTACAATCTATGTTTTCCAAATTATGTTATCTTTACTTTCGTTTTCTACATGCTATTTGATTTCATTTTTTTTACTTTCTGCAACTTCATCTTTCAATTGCTAGTGTATGCACACCATCTCCTGCTAAATCCTATATTATTTCGTTATTTTCTCTTATTTATAATGCATTTTATCATCTAATGAATGGTGTTAGCCTCCTTTATTCATTGATCTTTGTTCGTACTTAGTTGATAGCATTACTGTCTTATATGTTTCACTGTGAACGTAAGCCTGATAGGGGTACCTCATTAGGATAACCCCCTTTCTTGTGTGCCACCTTCCCTCAGTAGTCCATTTTTTTTTTTTGATTGTCGATCTTGCTTGTTGTATCTTTTTTTTTTGTTCATCTTTTGTCCCAGCATCATCTATGCATTTCGATCTCCTCATCATGCATCAGGGTGTCACATAAATTTCATGCTCTTGCATTTTTTTTTATGTTTCGGTGGTGTTTATTGCGTAGCAGGGTTATATTGTTTCGTGACATCCTCGCTCAGCGTGTTATATCTGTATGTTTTCTCAGTTAGACAACATTTCGTATTAGCTTAAAGTGACTCCAGGATAGTGCCTACAATTGGGGAACGATGTTCATAGCTTGTCTGTTTGCCATGGCAGTTTAGTCATGAATTAACTCAGATTCAAACTGAGATTCATTGAGAATCCCGCAATCTGCCGAAGCCTGTTGGGGGTATTGGAGGCATGGAACCCATTTTTTTTTTCACATTTTGTTCATCATACCCTGTTCATTAGTATATCACTGTTAACATCATATGCGTCATCCACTAACGCATCTCTTTCCCATTCATGCAGTTTAATTTCTGCTTGATCTAATTTCCTCATAAGTTCCCTCTTACAATCTATGTTTTCCAAATTATGTTATCTTTACTTTCGTTTTCTACATGCTATTTGATTTCATTTTTTTTACTTTCTGCAACTTCATCTTTCAATTGCTAGTGTATGCACACCATCTCCTGCTAAATCCTATATTATTTCGTTATTTTCTCTTATTTATAATGCATTTTATCATCTAATGAATGGTGTTAGCCTCCTTTATTCATTGATCTTTGTTCGTACTTAGTTGATAGCATTACTGTCTTATATGTTTCACTGTGAACGTAAGCCTGATAGGGGTACCTCATTAGGATAACCCCCTTTCTTGTGTGCCACCTTCCCTCAGTAGTCCATTTTTTTTTTTTGATTGTCGATCTTGCTTGTTGTATCTTTTTTTTTTGTTCATCTTTTGTCCCAGCATCATCTATGCATTTCGATCTCCTCATCATACATCACGGTGTCACATAAATTTCATGCTCTTGCATTTATTTTTATGTTTCGGTGGTGTTTATTGCGTAGCAGGGTTATATTGTTTCGTGATATCCTCGCTCAGCGTGTTATATCTGTATGTTTTCTCAGTTAGACAACATTTCGTATTAGCTTAAAGTGACTCCAGGATAGTGCCTACAATTGGGGAACGATGTTCATAGCTTGTCTGTTTGCCATGGCAGTTTAGTCATGAATTAACTCAGATTCAAACTGAGATTCATTGAGAATCCCGCAATCTGCCGAAGCCTGTTGGGGGTATTGGAGGCATGGAACCCATTTTTTTTTTCACATTTTGTTCATCATACCTTGTTCATCAGTATATCACTGTTAACATCATATGCGTCATCCACTAACGCATCTCTTTCCCATTCATGCGGTTTAATTTCTGCTTGATCTAATTTCCTCATAAGTTCCCTCTTACAATCTATGTTTTCCAAATTATGTTGTCTTTACTTTCGTTTTCTACATGCTATTTGATTTCATTTTTTTTACTTTCTGCAACTTCATCTTTCAATTGCTAGTGTATGCACACCATCTCCTGCTAAATCCTATATTATTTCGTTATTTTCTCTTATTTATAATGCATTTTATCATCTAATGAATGGTGTTAGCCTCCTTTATTCATTGATCTTTGTTCGTACTTAGTTGATAGCATTACTGTCTTATATGTTTCACTGTGAACGTAAGCCTGATAGGGGTACCTCATTAGGATAACCCCCTTTCTTGTGTGCCACCTTCCCTCAGTAGTCCATTTTTTTTTTTTGATTGTCGATCTTGCTTGTTGTATCTTTTTTTTTTGTTCATCTTTTGTCCCAGCATCATCTATGCATTTCGATCTCCTCATCATGCATCAGGGTGTCACATAAATTTCATGCTCTTGCATTTTTTTTTATGTTTCGGTGGTGTTTATTGCGTAGCAGGGTTATATTGTTTCGTGATATCCTCGCTCAGCGTGTTATATCTGTATGTTTTCTCAGTTAGACAACATTTCGTATTAGCTTAAAGTGACTCCAGGATAGTGCCTACAATTGGGGAACGATGTTCATAGCTTGTCTGTTTGCCATGGCAGTTTAGTCATGAATTAACTCAGATTCAAACTGAGATTCATTGAGAATCCCGCAATCTGCCGAAGCCTGTTGGGGGTATTGGAGGCATGGAACCCATTTTTTTTTTCACATTTTGTTCATCATACCCTGTTCATTAGTATATCACTGTTAACATCATATGCGTCATCCACTAACGCATCTCTTTCCCATTCATGCGGTTTAATTTCTGCTTGATCTAATTTCCTCATAAGTTCCCTCTTACAATCTATGTTTTCCAAATTATGTTATCTTTACTTTCGTTTTCTACATGCTATTTGATTTCATTTTTTTTACTTTCTGCAACTTCATCTTTCAATTGCTAGTGTATGCACACCATCTCCTGCTAAATCCTATATTATTTCGTTATTTTCTCTTATTTATAATGCATTTTATCATCTAATGAATGGTGTTAGCCTCCTTTATTCATTGATCTTTGTTCGTACTTAGTTGATAGCATTACTGTCTTATATGTTTCACTGTGAACGTAAGCCTGATAGGGGTACCTCATTAGGATAACCCCCTTTCTTGTGTGCCACCTTCCCTCAGTAGTCCATTTTTTTTTTTTGATTGTTGATCTTGCTTGTTGTATCTTTTTTTTTTGTTCATCTTTTGTCCCAGCATCATCTATGCATTTCGATCTCCTCATCATGCATCAGGGTGTCACATAAATTTCATGCTCTTGCATTTTTTTTTATGTTTCGGTGGTGTTTATTGCGTAGCAGGGTTATATTGTTTCGTGATATCCTCGCTCAGCGTGTTATACCTGTATGTTTTCTCAGTTAGATAACATTTCGTATTAGCTTAAAGTGACTCCAGGATAGTGCCTACAATTGGGGAAGGATGTTCATAGCTTGTCTGTTTGCCATGGCAATTTAGTCATGAATTAACTCAGATTCAAACTTTGATTCATTGAGAATCCCGCAATCTGCCGAAGCCTGTTGGGGGTATTGGAGGCATTGAAGCCATTACCGATGAAAATCTTCGAAATATCAAAGAATGGTGCATGTTGACATGTGACTGAAGGACTTGGTAAAAATCAGGTTTAGCAAGAGATTGACCTTGCAAAAATCTTTGTAGATGTTTTGAAAACTGTCAAAAGGGATAAAATCACCATCCCCAAAAATCAAGTTGCTGTGCAAATCGGAGGTTAATTTACCTTTTGAGATACACTTCATCGCAGCATTGATTCTTCTGCTACTGCGTATATTCCTAACTCCCATGCCATGATGTATCACTGAAATCCCACAACAGCATAACCTCAGTTGTTGCCAACAAAGTTCACGCTAAGTGCACTTGGACTGAGGTCAAATTTCTATCTTCTAGGTTGTTGAATGGTTGTCATTGCTGTTGCACATTTGGTTTAAAATTACCTACTTCAAGCAATCTTTTCCATTGTTATTGTATCAGGTGCTAATCTTTCTTTTATACCTGTTATGCGCTGATTTCACCTACAGGTATGCTTAATTAAGATGGGTCCATTGCCCTTTGCACCAGTTCGACCAACGGAGGTGGGGTTGATCATGCCCAGCAAAGCAACCCAAGATGGTTACAACAAATCTGGTTTATTTTTTTTTTTAAAAAACAATGAAAAGAAATATAGAGCCTCTTTTCTGCAAAATCCTCCTTCATAGAATTTCTCTGGTGTTTTTCTGCAGAATCAGAGTGTCAGTTTATGTTCTGGATTTAACGTTACACATTGTTTCATATTGTGACTAATATTTTTGTTATTAAGATCATTCATTTTTTTTTTAGTAACGTAACACTCATACCTGAAAGTTGGTGTTCTGCAGTTGGAGAAGAAAAGCTATCACAGGAAGGATTTCCTTCTCTGGTGGATCAAGTGAAGGTCTTTATCACTGCAGTCTGGCCACTGCAATCCGGCAATCCAAGACTCTCAAGTAAGAATCTGTCTAATAACTTCTGGGTTCTAGTTGCTTAGGATCTGCCTCCAAACCTCTTCCAATTTCTGAGAATCTTCTCTTTTTTTTCTTTTTCTCTTTGTTGTTTCTTGATCCTCTTGTGAATCAGATATACCCCAAGTTCTAGTTAACTAGAATCGTGTCATCCTACCAGTTTTCTGTGTTACAGTGTTAAGTTGGCCCTTCTGGCAAAAATTTTCTGAAGTTAAAATGTTCTCAACATCTGAAAAGAAAAAAAATAAATAAGTTCAAAGTTTATAGATGTTTGCTCACATCAAGTTACAGGTGGATAATACAGTATGGTTTCCAGATGGTAAAAGAAAAATATGACTTGGATATCATTTTATGGCAAATTAAGGTCAATAGATGATGTCTCTATAAAAGAAAGAAAGTTGAGATTCCTAAGTTGGTTATTATAGGATATGCTGCTCACTGAGAGAGAAAAAGCAAAAGGTTAAAAGCCTGGTCCAGAATCATGTCCTATTAAGAATCATCTGCTTAGGCAAATGTTCTACCTTTTAAAATCAATAACACAGTTGTCCTTAGTAGAAATTGCTTTTCCCAGCAGCCCACTGGTTCCCACTGCATCTGGCTCAAATTCCCAAAAATATATATATATATATATGTAAGTATACATATGATGGAGCCTATTCCTAGAATTTCTTCAGATGATAAGTGGAAACTCTCAGATTGTCAAAATATCAAGTTTGGGTAAAACTTAAAAGAGGTTACACATGAAACTTATTTCAAGATTATAAGGGGAAGATTCATAAACCAGCAAAGGGTCCCATGCATTTGGAAATAAAAGAACTTCTGATTCCATTTTTAGTAAACTCCCAGCACCTGTTGCTTCTATCACTCCCCTGTAACATTATCATGGCCACACTTAGTATGAATACACCCACCTATGTTATCTACATACTACATATATAGATATATATACATAGGTGTATATGTAAATACACACACACACACACACACACACACACACACACACACACACACACACACACACACATATATATATATATATATATATATGTATATTGGCATGCCTGTATATATATATGTAAGTGTATACATACACTCCATCTCTTGTCTTCTCACATTCTAAATATCTTGGCACATGAGCAATTTTGCCATTAACCTCCGTATGATATGTGCAATGTTCTTCCATTTTCATATTAACCAAGTGTTTTGCAGGGAATATGTGAAAAAATATAATTACTTAGAGTTGTAAATTCAATTTTATGTGTTGTAATAGTTAGATCTTAATAAGAATTTACATTTCCTGTTTTAGATAGAATGAATGAGCATTGTAAATATCATAAATTGCTCGTTTTCATGCTTTTTACCTTTATTTTCCAAAATCTCACAAATGGGAACACGAATGGCACATGCACCATTTCGTAAGAGGCAATTAATCCTAAGTTGATGATTTACATCAATGGCCATAGTCAGGATGTAAACAAAAATTAGGATTTTTATCCCTTATAAAATAACACTGGATCCACACTGGATCCTTTTAAAAAATCATCATATTTTCAAATATTTCTTTCTTTTATTAGAGTCTAACTTAAAATTAGCTCAAAATATATACCAATGGCCATAGTCAGGGTATATTGAGAGTTAATTTCCTTTTAAAACTCTATAAAAGCACAAAAATATGTTTTATTCTTCACATGAAATTAAATATAGATTATTATATAATACATTCAATGACCATAGTCAAGGATGTATTATATTTTCAATCTTATTTCAATTCATGTAAAGAATGAAATATGATTTTCAAAATCCAATTTTAAATTCTTTAAATTCATTCATCACTTAGGATAGAACTGCATCATATTTTCAAAATTCCTTTTTCAAAACTCCAAGTGATGTAAATATCTTTCTTCAATCAATCTACAATTCTTGTAAAATCCAATTCATCTTTTCATTTTCAATTCTATCTCAAATCTTAAAGTTCAATTTAACTTTGAGATTTCAAAATTCATTTTATATTCAAAATTTCCAATTCAAATCAAATTTCAAAGTTCAAATTCGACTTTGAAATTCCAAATTCATCTTATATTCAAAACTCTAATCAAATTCAAAGTTCAATTTAAACTTTGAAACCTCTGATTCATCTTCTTATTTCAAAATCAAGTTTATTTTTCTTATCCTCAAAATCCAAGTTTTGAGATTGGTTCTGAATCTCAAGACTTTTTCTAAGTTTTAAATTCAATCTGGGTTTTCAAAGACCCAGATCCATCTTGAAAGCCCCATTTTGGATTTTCAAAAGTCCAAAATCCAAAGTTAGAATTCAACCTCAATCCATTCTTAGGATCCAGAATCCAACTTCACCTTGGATCTCAGACTTCAGATCCAAATCTAATTTAGGATCCAGATTCCAATTCTACTTTGAATCTTAGACTTCAGATCCAAATCCCTTTTAGGATCCAGAATCCAACTCTAATTTGGGTCTCAGACTTCAGATCCAAATTCCATCTTAAGGTCCAGAGTCCAACTCTATCTTGGATCTCAGATTTCAGATCCTAAATCCGTTTTAAGATCCAGAACCCATTTTAGGATCCAGAATCCAATTCCATTCCCAATTCTAGATTTCAAATCCAATTCCAATTTTCAGATCTCACCTAAACTTTCTAAATCCATTTCCATTTTTAAATACCATTTGGATTTCTTAAGTCCATCCTGATTTCAAAATTGAAATTCCATTCTACTTCAAATATTCATTTCCTTCTCTTAAATCCATGTTTAAATTCAAAATCCATTTCTGACTTTGAAGCTTCATTTCCTTTTCACTCATCTTCCAATCATTTCTTTCCAAATTCAAAGATTTATTTTCCCAACTCTGATCATTTCAAAGACTTAGAACTTCTCTGATCTATCTCAAGTTCTAAGTTAGATTCTGAAATTCCACTAGAGGGGGGTGAATAGTGAAATACGATAAAGATCGATAAAATAAAATAATCAGGCAATAAGGCACAACACATAAAACACAGAATTTATACTGGTTCGGTCAGTATCCAGACCTACATACAGTCCCCAAGCAAACCACTTGAGCTTTCCACTATAACATCCGAGTCACCGGATAAATAGTACAACACCCTCTTCCTCAGCGGTCTTCTTCTCTCAACAGAGAAGGGGCACACCCTCTTCCACAGAGGTCTTCTTCTCTCAACAGAGAAGGACAACACCCTCTTTCACAGAGGTCTTCTTCTCTCAACAGAGAAGGGCAACACCCTCTTTCACAAAGGTCTACTTCTTTCAACAAAGAAGGAATACAGTGAATAACAGAGTTACAATACTTCCTATAAAACCTTCAGAATGATATGAATGCACGAATGAAGGATTCTCAGAATGTTCTGTTTGTCACTCAGAGGATACTCTTTGTCAAAGAGCTGGACTTGACTTTTTCTCTTTTCTTTCTTTTCTTTTTCTCTTTCTTTTTCAAGGCTCTCTTTTCAAATATCGAATAGGAATTTTTCTCATTCTAAGCTCACACGTCTATTCCATTCCATTGTTTGAATAGTTTATTTGAGTGTGTTTATATAGCTTTTAAAAAGTAGTTGTTACATTTTGGAATTGTAACTTTTTGAAATGTGAAATATTATGTCATTTCAAAAATATCTTTTAGAGAAGTTCGAGAATGCCTTTTTCCATAAAAGTAAAATAGAGGGTACACTAGTCGTTGTAATATTTTAGGTAATACATATTTTATATAAAAAGTCTATTTCTTACAATAGTACATTGAACGTTGGGTTGTAGTTTTGTCTTTATTCTAATTAATGATTTGAGGTACATAAGTACTTCTTTACTTTAAATGAGTGTAAGTACAATGAGTGCTTTGAGATATTTATTTGTACATAGTCATGTCAAGTGTTTTCTTTATGTTGTGTTTTTCAAAGTCTTCAGAGAGAATGAGGACCAAAAGAAGGTCGACATTCTTTGAGAAGGATATTAACAAGGATTTGTTACAGGAGATATTTAATGCTTTGTAAAGAGAATGATGACTTCAAGTAAGTCGACATTCTATGGTTTTATAAAAAGGTAACTAGAGTCCTTTCAAAAACATATTTTATTTGTTTTTCTTTTGTGTAGCCGATTTATGTTTTTGTCTTCTTCTTATATTAAAAAACATTTCTTTAAAGAAGGTAACTAAAGTCTTTTCAAAAACATATTATATTTGTTTTTCTTTTGTAGCCGATTTTATGTTTTTGTCTTTTTCCTATATTTTTTTTTCATGTTGTCTTGTATATAATGTAAGGTACAATTATTACATGACAAAATATCTTTTTCATAAAGGGTTGTAAGAAGGTACAATTATTGGTTTTCAAAAAGGAGCTTTTTGAAACTATCGTATACTTTTATGATATAGTGTTTATGAATGAGTATGTAATATGCAATATGCAAGTTCCTGAAGGTTCTGTTACACATGACTCTAAAGAAGAAAAAAGTCTTCATCTTGAGGTAGCCGATCTCTTTATTTGAACTTTAGGAATGCATGGCTCATCAAGCTTTTTCTTCAAGGAGTATGATTGCACCATAGTTGTACTTGAACAGGAAGTCTCCATCCTTATTGGGTGAGATATCCTTGCAACAAATACTCGTTAGATTTATGGCAAAACATATTCAGTCATAATATAACATTTTTCAAGAGGACATATTATCATATCATATAAAATCAAATGAGACAGTGTATCATATTATGTGACATCAAAATAGAGTTTCTCAACATTCTCCCCCTTTTTGATGATGACAAAATATGCTCCCCCTGTCAAAAAGACATTATGCATAGAAATAATAGTATGATAAAATATTTGAAAAAGGTTTAAAGAGAGTATTTCTCCAATAATGGAGACAGGTTTTCTCCCCCTTTGTCATGGACAAAAAGGAAGGGATCAGAGTAAGAGAGTTATTACAGACCAAATATTACAGTCTATAAGTAATTAAAAGTTATTACAGACAAAAAAAAATGAGTTTATCTCAAAGGTGGAGGAGGTGAATGTGTTCGGTCGGCACGATTCCGCTTGCGAGTCTGCTGCAACAGGGCTTGATTACGAAGGATACGATCCTGAGAGTGCTCGATATCCATCATAGCAGAAAAGTAATTAAAGGAGGATGTTGGATCTGCTTCATCAGAGCCGAGCATGTGCAGGGACCTTAGATTGAAGGTGGTATCATCGAGGACCTGAGAGGGACGGAGGATGACTTCGTTGTGAAGGGGTACTTTGAAGTATTTGAGAATGGGAGTTATGAAACACCGAAAAAGAAGAGGCTCGAATTTTTGATAACGAATAAAAAGGTCGAAAAGAATGGATGACCAGTTTATCGGAAGAGAAGAAAAAATTGCGTAGATAAGAAGAGAGATTTTTCGAGGAACTAATCCCTGGCGGGGAAGCTTGGGATAAATGTTGTGGAGAAGAATCTGGGCAAGTAGTTGAGCATGAGGTTGAAGATTCCTCATGTGCCATGGAAGTTGGTAGCAGTTGGTGCAGAGAAGTATTTTTTGAAGTACCGATCGTTCGATTGGTACTATGGTGTTAAGGTCGATACCGGTGGAAGGTAGGTTTAGAATTCTACCTAGGTCGGAAGCATCGAAAATCATCAGCTTTCCTCGAACTTTGCTGGTGATTGTGTTTTGTTCATGATCAGTAGAGAAGTTGGTATAAAACAGTCGAACTAGTTCGGGATAATAGGCAGCTTGGGATGAAGATCCTAGTAGAGGTTTGAGTTCAGGGAGATAGGTGTCTAAGTCAAAGAGCATGAAGTCGTCAAAGTTAACCAATTTACCTTCATGAATGGGGCGAGAGCATAGTAAGTTGTAATTGTGAAACAAATCTGGATACCTTAGATCTGCTGCAGTAATCACATTGTTGGAGGAGGAAGAGGCCATTGCAAGAGTTTGTAAGGAAAAAGGAGGACTAAGATGGGCGAGTTTGAAGTGGGTAATAGTTTGTAGGATGATAGATAGATACGAGTGGAATTGGTGTGTGATGAACCAATCCATTAAATAGAGGAATGAAAATAATTTTGATAGGTTTTGAATGACATTGGAAGTGAGTGATTTTTAGATTTTAGTCAAATAAGGAAATCCGTGAGGAGTAAGTTAAGAGACTTGTGAATGACAAATCAAATCAATGTTTGAGGATAGTGTATTATATTAGGTTGAGAAGGACATAGTATTGAAATATATAGTATATATATAGATTTTACTATGGGTGAGTTTATCGACTAGTGAGAGAAACCATTAATAGAGTATGGGGTGTCATGTTGAAGTAAAAAGAGTGAATGATTTTTTAAAATAATGGCCTAATAAAACAAGCAACTTTTTACTTTATGTGGAGGTATTCTAAATTCGTGAATGGAGAGTTTAGAATAGGACAACCCATGGGGTATGAGTGAGAGGCAATAATAGTTTTTATTTATATATATGGATAAGCGTGAAAAGGAGAGTGAAAGATATAAAAAGATGATACGGATATGTAGAGAAGAGAGAAAGGTTATAAAGGACAACATTTACTTGATTTAGATATGACATAAAGTAGAGTTAGAATAAATAAAGTTTTGCTTGGATACAAGACTTTGATGATTCTCGATTTTAGAGAGATATACAATGTAAGAGAGAGGCATGGTCACAGATGGAAAGAAATGTCATGATTGCTTATTTAATATAGAAATAGTTTTTATGGAAATAGGTCATAGGGTGATCATGTGATGTGTACTTTGAAAGATATGACAATTTGAAAGAAAAGAATGACTTAAAAAATGTGTCATGATTAATGTGTTTTCATATTTGTAATTTTTATGAGTATACGTAAATATGAGAAGGACACACTTTGACTTTGAATAGTGGTGAGAGAGATGATGAGACAAAAAGATATTCATGAGTGAAGAGTAATAATTCTTTTTATAGGAAGTATTTTTATGGATATGCGTGAAAGGAGTAAAAGTAGACATAAAGAAAAGTGAGATGACATATATGGATTTTCGAGTAGGATAGGAATAAAAAATAAGAGAAAAATTCATAATTGATATGAGATGAAAGACATAAAATAAAGTTATGATTGACATGAATTAATGTTTATTTGATAAACATATTTTTAAAGAAACTCGATTGGAGAGAGATATAAAATATATGAGAAGGAGCTACGTATAATATAAAGAGAGAGAAAAAGGTGATACAAAATGTACTAATGGGTGGAGTACAAGTGTTTTTATGATACTTTTTGCAAAAGATGTAAAGCATGAGGAGGTGATAATAGATAGTTCGTTAGGCTATGATATAAAAGATGATATAGTAAAAATTTACGTGAGATATAATAGAGTGTACATAATCTATGATATAACAAATGATATAGTAAAAAAATTTACGTGAGAACATAGCAACTAGATCTTTTAGAAAAAGGTAAAAGAACAAAAAAAAAGTAATCATTCGAATTTAACTAATGAAAAGCATGAGTTCTCATAAACTAATATGTTATCAAGTAGAAAGGTGAAACAATTTATCGTAAGAGAAGTTTTCACAAAAGGACAAAAATAATAAAGGAGTTATGAGATGTTGTGATAGCTTTTAATATAATTGGTTTTTATGGATATGAGTGAAAGGAGATAGGACAAGGAGTCATAATGGATGTGTACTTGAAAGATGACAAGTTGAAAGACATAAAGCATGTGTCTTATAAGAGTTTAATGTATACATGAATATGGAAACCTAGTTTGACTAACAAAAATCGATAAGAAGAAAAGCTATTTAAAATAAGATTTTAACAAAACTTATAAGAAGTATTATAATAAGTGTGATTAATTTATAAGTCACTTAGTTTGCATATTCCTAGTTCTCTTCTAATTCGTATAAAGTCTTCATGTTTCAATGGTTTAGTGAATATGTCTGCTAACTGTTGATTAGTGGGTATGAATTCTAGTTTGATTATGTTGTTTAAGACTTGTTCTCTTAAGAAGTGGTGTCTTATTTGAATGTGCTTAGTTCGTGAGTGTAAAATAGGATTCTTAGATAACTTTATAGCACTCGTATTATCACAGAAAATAGTTGTATTTTCAAAATTTAAACCAAAATCATTTAAGGTTTGTTTCATCCAGATGACTTGAGTACAAGCTAGGCTAGCAGCAATGTATTCGGCTTCAGTAGTTGATAAGGATACACAGTTTTGTTTCGTACTGAACCATGATACTAATGAGTGCCCTAGCATATGACATATTCCACTTGTGCTTTTTCTGTCAGATTTACTTCCAGCAAAGTCAGCATCGCTGTATGAGATTAGATCAAATGTAGAGGATTTTGAATAGAATAATCCAAAATCAACTGTGTCTTTTAAATATCTCATTATTCTTTTTACAGCTTTAAGATGTGATTCTTTTGGATTTGACTGAAATCTAGCACACAAGCAAACACTGAACATAATATCTGGACGGCTAGCAGTTAAATAAAGAAGTGATCCTATTATACCTCGATATACCTTTGTATCAACAGACTTACCATCTTCATCTTTGTCCAAAACAGTAGTAGTGCTCATAGGAGTAGATTTTGAAGCAGTTGAGTTCATGTTGAACCTCTTCAGAAGTTCACGAGCATACTTAGATTGATTGATGAAAACTCCATCCTTGGTTTGCTTAATATGCAGTCCAAGAAAGTAGGTGAGTTCTCCCATCATACTCATTTCAAATTCTTTCTGCATGGACTTAGAAAATTCTTCACAAATAGTGTTGTTAGAAGATCCAAAGATGATATCGTCGACATATATTTGAACAATTAGGGTATGATTATTCACTACTTTAACAAATAATGTAGAGTCTGCTTTGCCAACAGAAAAAACAGTTTTTAATAGAAAGGTTTTAAGTCTATCATACCAAGCACGAGGTGCTTGTTTTAAACCATATAAAGCACATTTGAGTTTAAAAACATGATCTGGGTATTGTTCATTATCAAATCCTGGAGGTTGTTTTACATAAACTTCTTCATTTATAAAACCATTTAAGAAAGCACTTTTAACATCCATTTGATATAATTTGAAATCCATATAGCTTGCATATCCTAAAAACATTCTAATAGATTCAAGTCTAGCAACAGGAGCAAATGTTTCATCAAAATCAATACCTTCCTCCTGGTTGTATCCTTGAGCTACTAGTCTGGCGTTGTTTCTTATAACATTACCTGTTTCGTCTAGCTTGTTTCTGAAGATCCATCTTGTCCCAATGATTGGATGATCCTTTGGTCTAGGTACAAGATCCCAAACATCATTTCTTTGGAATTGATTCAGTTCTTCAGTCATGGCTAGCATCCAGAACTCATCAATGATGGCTTCATCAATCTTCTTTGGTTCAAGTTGAGAAATGAATGCCATGTTTGCAATCCGTTCTAGCTGAGCTCTAGTTTGAATCCCCTTTGTTAGTTCTCCCAAAATCTGCTTTTGAGGATGATCTTTGATATCGACAAAGGTTCTTTGATGATCATCTTCATTAGACTTAGCTGTGTTATCTAAAAATAAATCTGTACTTTCAACATCATCATCATTAGTTTGTTTATGAATAGATTGATCAATAGATTCACAAAAACTAACATGCATAGATTCTTCAATAGTATTATGACTCTTATTGAAAACTCTGTATGCTTTACTATGACTCGAATATCCTAAGAATATGCCTTCAACAGATTTAGCATCAAACTTATCCAGGCTATCTTTTGTGTTTAGGATAAAGCATTTACATCCAAAGACTTTGAAATAGTCTATTCTTGGAGTTCTGTCATAGAATAGTTCATAGGGAGTTTTATTTAATAAGGGTCTAATGAGAACTCTATTTGTTATGTAGCATGCAGTATTAACAGTTTCTGCCCAAAAAGATTTAGCAAGATTATTGTGTTGGAGCATAGTCCTGGCAGATTCCTGAAGGGTTCTATTCTTTCTTTCTACTACACCATTTTGAGGTGCAGCTCTAGGAAAGACAAAGTTATGAGAAATACCATGCAAGTTACAAAAATTTTCAAAAAGTTCATTTTCAAATTCTCCTCCATGGTCACTACGGATTTTAACAATAGAACAAGATTTTTCGTTTTGTAATTTTTTACATAAGATTTCAAATTGACAAAACGTGTCACTTTTGTTTTTCAAAAATATTACCCAAGTAAATCTTGAGTAGTCATCTACAATAACAAAAACGTATTTATTGTGATTATGACTAGCTACTCTAGAAGGACCAAAAAGATCCAGGTGGAGAAGCTCTAAAGGTCTTTTACTTGAAATGATATTTTTTGATTTGAAAGATGATTTTGATAATTTTCCTAATTGACATGCATCACAAAAGAAATCATTTTTAAAAGAAATTTTGGGTAACCCACGTACTAACTTAGTTTTAGCTAATTTAGACATGTACTTAGAATTTACATGACCCATTCTCAAGTGCCATAAATGTTGAGAGTCATTATTAGCTATAAGACAATGTTCTGTGATGTTTTCTAGGTATAGTTCATACATATTATTCTTTCTTATACCTTTTAAGATGATGTTTTCATTGGTGTCTGCTATGAGGCATGCATCATGATTAAAGCTAACATTATAACCTGTGTCACACATTTGACTGATACTTAGTAGGTTATGTTTTAAGCCTTTAACAAGGAGAACGTCTTTGATAAGAGGTTTATCTATGTTACCAATATTATCAATACCAATTATCAAACCTTTGTTGTTATCTCCAAAGGTGACGGTTCCTCCTTCTTTATGATGAAGAACAACAAAAAGGTCTGGATGTCCTGTCATGTGCTTTGAACATCCACTATCTAGTATACATCTGTTCTTCTTCTTTGGAGCCTGCAAAACATTAAGTAAATCTCTTTTTTGGTACCCAATCGGGTCCTTTTTTGTTAGACTTTGAAACCCATATCCATTTGGATTTGGGTTTGTCTATATCTTTAGAGGAGTTAAAAAGATTATCATTATAATACTCCTTATTTGGTTCAGATGAACTTTTCACAAATGTGGTCTTTTGATTCATATAAGAAGGCTTTTTGAAATGAGAGTAGCCAATACCATTCTCGTAAAAAGAGACTTTCTGAGAGGATAAGAGTTTATCCAAGTTCTTTTTACCTTTAGTAAACTTGAAAACCGTTTTCATGAGGTTCTCAGTTTTACTTTTTAGCTCTGAAATTTCTACTTGCAGATTTTTAGTTTTGGAGCTAGTAGAAGAAATTTCAGACATAAGCATAAGATTTTCCTTTTTTAACTCAGAATTTTCACTGCTGAGTTTTTCATTCTCTTGGGAAAGCTTTAGATTTTCAGATTTTAAATCTTTATTTTTGAAACTCAATTTTCTAGATTCTTCAAATAGTTCTTGAAAAGCATCTAGAAGTTCTTCAAAGGAAAAATCAGAGATTTCACTTACCGAACTTTCGTTTGCCATGAAGCACATATTTGCAGTTTCGGCTTCATCATCACTTGACTCTTCACTAGTGGATGGTTCTGAATCATCCCATTGAGCATGCAGAGCCTTTTTCTTGAAGAACCTCTTCTTTGGTTCCTCAGTCTTGGACTTTCTTTTGAGAAGGGGACAGTCACGTCTTAAGTGGCCTGGCTTATTACACTGAAAGCACATGGGATCTTCTTTAGGATCTTTTTTTTCCTTGTGCCTGTTTGGAAGCCGGTTCCTTCTCATGAAGCGCTGGAATTTTCTGGTATGTAGCGCAATTTCTGATTCTTTATCTGAGTCTTCATTCTCAGATAGGGCTGGGAAAGCTAGAGTTTTCTTTACTGGTTGCTCTTCTTCCCTTCTTTCTTTCATGTGGACTTCATAGGCCATAAGATTGCCTATTAAATCGTCCAAAGTAAGCTTAGATAAATCTTGAGCTTCTTCAAAAGCTGTAGTCTTTTTCTCCCAATCAGTTGTGAGAGATCTCAAGATTTTCTTCACCTTTTCAGTCTGGGAATATGTTACACCCAGAGATTTCAGATCGTTGGTGATGTTGGTAAATCTGGTAAACAGCTCTGTGATGGGTTCATCTTTGTTCATTTTGAACAACTCATATTTTCTAACAAGAGATGAAATTTTGGCTTCTTTCACTTTGTTGGATCCTTCATGAATAACTTGCAAAGAATGCCAAATATCATATGCAGATTCACATATAGATATTCTATTGAATTCGTTTTGATCAATGGCACAATATAAGGCATTCATAGCCTTTGCATTTAGGTTTGCCATTTTCTTTTCTTCATCAGACCATAAGCTATAGTCTGCAGATGAAGATGTGTATGGATGCTCAACAATTTTCCATACAGCAAAATCTATGGATTTGAGAAATATAGTCATTCTGCACTTCCAGTATCCATAGTTCAAGCCATTGAAGAAAGGTGGACGAGATGCGTGTTGACCTTCAATATCACGAGCATAGGAGGTAGATGCCATTTGTGCTGGAAGACTTGTTACGTCGAAACCAACAAACCTGCTCTGATACCAAATGAAATTCCACTAGAGGGGGGGTGAATAGTGAAATACGATAAAGATCGATAAAGTAAAATAATCAGGCAATAAGGCACAACACATAAAACACAGAATTTATACTGGTTCGGTCAATATCCAGACCTACATCCAGTCCCCAAGCAAACCACTTGAGCTTTCCACTATAACATCCGAGTCACCGGATAAATAGTACAACACCCTCTTCCTCAGAGGTCTTCTTCTCTCAACAGAGAAGGGGCACACCCTCTTCCACAGAGGTCTTCTTCTCTCAACAGAGAAGGACAACACCCTCTTTCACAGAGGTCTTCTTCTCTCAACAGAGAAGGGCAACACCCTCTTTCACAAAGGTCTACTTCTTTCAACAAAGAAGGAATACAGTGAATAACAGAGTTACAATACTTCCTATAGAACCTTCAGAATGATATGAATGCACGAATGAAGGATTCTCAGAATGTTCTGTTTGTCACTCAGAGGATACTCTTTGTCAAAGAGCTGGACTTGACTTTTTCTCTTTTCTTTCTTTTCTTTTTCTCTTTCTTTTTCAAGGCTCTCTTTTCAAATATCAAATAGGAATTTTTCTCGTTGTAAGCTCACACGTCTATTCCATTCCATTGTTTGAATAGTTTATTTGAGTGTGTTTATATAGCTTTTAAAAAGTAGTCGTTACATTTTGGAATTGTAACTTTTTGAAATGTGAAATGTTATGTCATTTCAAAAATTTCTTTTAGAGAAGTTCGAGAATGCCTTTTTCCATAAAAGTAAAATAGAGGGTACACTAGTCGTTGTAATATTTTAGGTAATACATATTTTATGTAAAAAGTTTATTTCTTACAATAGTACATTGAACGTTGGGTTGTAGTTTTGTCTTTATTCTAATTAATGATTTGAGGTACATAAGTACTTCTTTACTTTAAATGAGTGTAAGTACAATGAGTGCTTTGAGATATTTATTTGTACATAGTCATGTCAAGTGTTTTCTTTATGTTGTGTTTTTCAAAGTCTTCAGAGAGAATGAGGACCAAAAGAAGGTCGACATTCTTTGAGAAGGATATTAACAAGGATTTGTTACAGGAGATATTTAATGCTTTGTAAAGAGAATGATGACTTCAAGTAAGTCGACATTCTATGGTTTTATAAAAAGGTAACTAGAGTCCTTTCAAAAACATATTTTATTTGTTTTTCTTTTGTGTAGCCGATTTATGTTTTTGTCTTCTTCTTATATTAAAAGACATTTCTTTAAAGAAGGTAACTAAAGTCTTTTCAAAAACATATTATATTTGTTTTTCTTTTGTAGCCGATTTTATGTTTTTGTCTTTTTCCTACATTTCTTTTTCATGTTGTCTTGTATATAGTGTAAGGTACAATTATTACATGACAAAATATATTTTTCATAAAGGGTTGTAAGAAGGTAGAATTATTGGTTTTCAGAAAGGAACTTTTTGAAACTATTGTATACTTTTATGATATAGTGTTTATGAATGAGTATGTAATATGCAATATGCAAGTTCCTGAAGGTTCTGTTACATATGACTCTAAAGAAGAAAAAAGTCTTCATCTTGAGGTAGCCGATCTCTTTATTTGAACTTTAGGAATGCATGGCTCATCAAGCTTTTTCTTCAAGGAGTATGATTGCACCATAGTTGTACTTGAACAGGAAGTCTCCATCCTTATTGGGTGAGATATCCTTGCATCAAATACTCGTTAGATTTATGGCAAAACATATTCAGTCATAATATAACATTTTTCAAGAGGACATATTATCATATCATATAAAATCAAATGAGACAGTGTATCATATTATGTGACATCAAAACAGAGTTTCTCAACAGATTCTACCATTCAAAACTATTTTTTCACTCCATTATCAAGCACTTGGGGATTTTTTTTCATCTTTCAAAAGAGCATACATCCTTGCATTACACAAGCATGATTCTTTGTGCATTTAGATCTTTAGGATAAATTCTTAGATAATATTTAGGCAAAGCAAAAGGCATCGATTTGATCCTTGGTTCGATTACCCCTGGTAAAGGGGCCAGGAACGGTCGAACCTCGTACCGACGAGCGAATCCCGTCTCTCCATTTTTCCGCAAATATTTTCAAAACAGAGGCGAGTTATTTGCTAAATATTTTCAAATCAAGGTCAAGTGAGACCCCGCAAAAGAGTTCATCTTCTCTCTTTCTTTTCTCTTCTCTCTTTCTTTTCTGTCATTTATTTTTTTTTCCCTTAAAAGGAGGAAAACAGAGGTCAGAAAAGGAAGAGAGAGAAACCACAAGAGGAAAAATGTTGCGATGATCACAAGAGTGCTGTAACTGGCTTTTGCAGCAGATTGGCTCGCTCTTCAACTGCCTTAGCGGTTTTTGCTTCTTCTGCAGGAACTTGCTTTTTAATGAATTTCTTGAGGAATCCAGGGACCCTTTTGTTCTCAACTGACGAGTTCATCTAACTCAAGATAGAGATGATGTTCATCTTTTTGGGAGCGGGCTGGTCTCGATGCAGGACCATGACTTGATGCTGGAGACTTATGTCCTCATTGGAGCATGGACATATATGGCCTTGTGGAAAAAATGAGCATTCTGAGATGGTTGCTGTGGAATGATTTGGGAATGGAGCTGACAAGATTTCCATCTTTCCTTCCTCTTTATCTTCTATGAGGATGTTCTTGTCAATACAATCTTGGATCAAGTGCTTAAGGACGAAGCAATATTCTGTATCATGCCCCATTGCCCTATGGAACTTGTAGAATTGCTCATTGAATCTTCCTATGATCACTGGTGGATCTGTTATTTTAGGGAGCTTAACCATCCCTTGGGACAACAGATATTCTAGGACTTTTTCCAGAGGCTGATCTAAAGGAGTGAATTCATGATCCGTACTCCAATTGATGTGTTTGGGTTTTTCCTAAAGATCCCCTTTTTGTTGGGAACCACTCAAAAGAGGCCTATCACTGTTCTTGAAGAACTTTCCTTTCCATCCTCTGTTCTGATCTGGTTTTGTGCCACTGTTATTGCTGTTCTTGTTGCCACTGCCATGACTGTTGCCTGGGGTATCGGCTGAGCAAGCGACATGTGCCTTTTTCTTTTGATCCTGAGCATTCTTGACCAGAGTAATGCCCTCATATACTCCATTCCCCATTCCCATTTCGAGCCATTCGGCTCATTCTATTAATTCAATAAATGATTTGGATGGGTATGTGGAAATGAGGCTTCTCAAAGACTGTGAGAAGTTGTTGAGGATAATCTGGAGGGCATGCTCCTCAGAGATGGGATTCCTCATTTTGTTGTAAATACTTCTCCACTTGCGGATGAAATCTCTAGCCTTTTCATTGCTTTCTTGCTTGAGGTTGTATAAATGATTGAGAGTGGGTAGAGCTTCTGTATTGAACAGAAATTGCTCGATGAACATGTTAACAACCTTGTCGAAATCTCGCAACTCAATGGGGTTGACATGCTCTGCATACCATTTAGCAGCTATACCTTCCAAACTGCGAGGGAAGTAGAGGAAAAGAGCACGGTTATCTTCGCTGAACCTGGCGCATTCTGCGAAAAACATTGCAAGATGGGCCTTGGGATCACCGGATCCATCAAACTTAATGAACTTTCTGGGGAGGTTCTCTAGATTATTATCCTCTTTCAATCTGAGGTAGAAGACTTGCCTGGTATATAATTGCTTTCCTTTGTCTCGGATTTGCAGATCCTTGACTATCTTGGTCAGCGCTTGGATTGGATCTTCTGCGGGGGGGGCGTACTTAGGTCTGTTCACTGATACAGGCTCTTCAACCGCCCTCTTAGACTGCCGCAGATGTTTCAAAATGAACATCAACTGCTCTTCTTCTTCAGAACCCTCCTCTACTGATTCTGAGTCCTCAGAGGTGCTGTCACTCTGGATTTTCTGTTTACTGATCCTGACATGCATTTTTATGGGTTTTCTCTTTATTCTGCTCTTGGATGACGCTTTCTTTGGACCAGCATCAGCCTGCTCAGACATCATCTTTGACATCATTTTTTGAAATACTCTGTACATGGCAGGATCAACATCATCTTCCCTTTTTGAGCCATGTCCCTTGGAAAATCTGGGAGAGTTCATTTCTTTTATCTCACTGTCACTGTGTTGTTGAACAGTTTGCTTGCCAGTTCTTGTCTGAACCATTTTTGAGATGCCAAAGTTTTCCTGCAGAAGAAAGGAGTGCTTAGAGTGCAGAAGAAACTCTTTTGAAAACAAAAATTTTTGAGAAAAGCAAGAATGAAGGGCTTTGGTAGACAATTTTAAGAGGTTATCCCATTACCCGGGATCGGGTCATCACAAGACTTGTGATAATTGTGTCACCATTTTCACGATGACGGAAAGATGTGCCTTGTTACCTAGGCGAGATCGTCAACTATGATAAAAGATATTGAAGAGGAATAGGAGGAATGTCCCATTACCAGGGATGAGGTCGTCACAAGGATTGTGACTATTTATGCTATAAAATAAAAGAATAAAATTTGGCCCAAAAAGCTTTTCAGTAGAACAAAAATAAACTTTATTGATGATAAACTCAAAGACAAAGAGAGGGTGGGAGACAGTTTGCCACCACTCTTGATATTCAGAAGATACATTGGGTCCTGGAAATATAAACAGAGGAATGAAAGAGTCCCAAGTGTATTTGGCTGCATGGCATGCTCCTGATCATCGATCCGACTGCAGATTGAATTCTGGCATGTTATCCGCCTAAAAATGAGTGTTGACTCGAACCTACCGCTGCGAAAACTGTTTGAGACACCTCTCGGGCTGATAATCGACATAGAAGAATGGCTCCAGCAACCTGTACTGCTTGTATCGTGCATACATGTAGCGAGGAACTGACTCTTGCCGATTGAAGTAATCCCAAACAATCTCCTCCTGATGCAGTTTCTTGATCAAGGCCCGACACTGAATGGTTGTCTTTGGCTTATTACTGTTGAACCTGAAGGAAATGGCCTTTGATGGAACATGTCGCAGGAACCACGGCTGCAGGGCATAGGTGCATCCTTATACCAGAATATTCTCTTCAAGAGCAAAATGAGCCAAGCCTCGGTAAAGAAAAGCTAAGGCGGCCATAGAAACTGAAGGCTGACGGGTCTGTTTGCTTCCCCATCTTCGAAAGAGTTGGGCAACTCTGACATCAACAAAATTCTGTCCATCTTGAAAGAACGTTAATCCTGCTGTGCATAGGATCATGGCATTTTGAATTCTGTCTTTGGCTGCTCGAGACAAAGTATCAACCTTCTTGTATGCTCCATACTTGCGATAGAGTCCAAATAGGTCAATGAACTTATCTCCGCTAATCTCAATGAGAGGCCAAGATCTGCTCCCTGTTGTTTTGGCCAAAGCTTCTTGAACATCTACTCCTTTGATGTTGATCAGGAACTGCTGCTCGACTGGATCATCTGGCTGACCAGCTGGTTCTGGCAATCCCATGATATCATTGAACTCATCCATCAGTAGAGTCATCTCTCTCCACGGAAACCAAAATATGCAGGTACGTGGATTCCACTGCTCTGCCACAGCTTGAATCAGACTTTCATTAATGGTTTGCTTGCCTACTGCCAATGTCATCTCCAATCCACAGTCATCCAAGTGGTCTCGGAACATACGCAAGAAGGTGGTGAACCAAGAATAATACCACCGGGGAAAGAAGGAATGACTCTGGATAACCCGATGATCTGGGAGTCCATCTCTTATCCGACCGGAGACATGATCTCGGGGAAAGATAGTATCAAGGGAGTTGGACATCATTGGAATAATACTGGGGCAAAGAAGAATGAAGAGAATTAGATAGAATGCAGGACTTATGAATATACTCTTGGATAAATGAGAATAGATACAAACCTGGAAATTTTGAAAGACCGAGGAATTTTGGAAAATGATTTCCAGGGTTTTGGAGAAATTTGATATAAAAGAGAAAAGAACGAAGGCAAAGGAAATATATATCTAGGTTTGAAAATAAAGAGGAAAATTTTGAATGCTATACCCAGGATTTTGTAAAAAAGGTTAAGATATATAGGGAAATACAAAGTATCACACAATCACAGCTGCATAAACAAGGATGCACAAACAGCACTTCCTAAAAGTTGACTCTAAATGCAATATTTGAAATGGCTTGTAGGATCTTAATCCTAACTCTGAGGTTCAGATCATCTGATTCCAATCAAGGTATGTCGATATACTCAAGCCGAAGCTCGAAGTACATGGCATAGAAATATTTCTCTAGTTCTAAGGTAATGGCTTCCCAACATCCTTGAGCACCTACTGATATACCTCGGACTAAGGCCCTTAGGTACGTGGTAGGGGGGCGCTAACCCAAATAGGTGGTCCAGTTGTGAGGCTCTCTCCCGAACTACGGTTCACTGAGACAGCCTAGCAACGTGAAGACCGGGACAATATAGGTAGGGATGTTTTCGAAAATATGCTCAACATGCAATAAACCAGAAAGCTCTAACGCAAGTCCTAAAGAGATAGAATTTAAATGAAGAGAAGCATACACTTGCATACATTGTTTGCATTCAATCTCTAGAATTGAGGAGTGTTGTATTTCAGACCTAAGTCTAAGTGAGCATGGATAGATCTCCTCAATATGGTCCTACCAAACCATACTTAAATCCTATATGCATTATGTCAGCTTAGGACAGAGTCTAGGCTCCTAAGGTTTGCATGGAAATGAAGCTGACATTTGAAGAATAAAGACTTAGATAATATCAAAGCAAAGCAAAGGCACAAATTCGACTGGATGAAGACGAGTTTCATCATGGTCGCCAACTCCTATGATCATTGCAAAATTTTTTCTCTCGTTCCTCTTTCCCATTCTTATTTCTTTTGAGGGAAAAAAGAGAGAAAGAAAGAAGAGAAAGGAACTCTTTTGCAAGGTCTCACTTGACCTAAATTTTGAAAATATTTTAAAATTACTCGCCTCCATTTTGAAAATTTGTGGGAAAAGATGGAGAGACGGGATTCGCTCGTCGGTACGAGGTTTGACCGTTCTTGGCGCCTTTACCAGAGGTAATCGAACCAAGGATCAAATAAATGCCTTTTGCTTTGCTAAAATATTATCTAAGAATTTATTTTAAGTCCTAAATGCACAAAGAATCATGCTTGTGCAATGTAAATGCAAATATGTATGCTCTTTGAGAAAAAATGACTTCAGAGCTTTGCTTTATCCAAGTGATGTTGAAATATACTTGAAGATGCTTGAAGAAATGATTCAAAAGGGGTTGAAATTGGTTTAAAAATGTTAGATTTTGAATCTAACTTAGAGTTTGAAATAGATCTGGAAGGAGCGACTTGAAATTCCAAGTCTTGGAATAATCAGAGTTTGGAAAATGGATTTTGATTTGAAGAGAAAAGAGGAATTGGATTTTGAATTTAGATTTTTGAAATAAGAAATGCATTCTCAAAGTCAAGATGGACTTTGAATTTGAGTTTGAATCTAGAAATTGAGATGAACCTTTAAAATGGGATTGGATTTCGGATTTAAAATGAATGTGAGATTTGGAAATGGAATTGAAGTTGGAATTGGAAATCAAGTTGGAAAATTGGATTTGAGAACCTGAATCCTAGATGGAATTTGGGTTTGAAATCTAAAGTCTTGGATAGAATTTGGATTTGAAATCTGGATTATGAGAGGGAATTGGATTCAAAATCCAGAATCCAAGATGGAATTGGATCTGAAGAACCTGGAATTCAAGATAGATTTGGATCTAGGATCCAAGATGGATTTGGAAAATCTGAATGGGACTTGAAGATAAAGTTGGATTTCAGAAATCCAGATGGGGTTTGAAGATGGATTTGGATTCAGAAAATCTCAATTTTGATTTTTGGATCTTGAATTCAGAGAAAAATTGATTTTGGAGTTTAACCTCAGAACTTTGATTCTTGATTTCAAAGTGAAATTGAATTTTAAAGATTTAAAACTTAGAAGATTCCATAATTTAGAGATTTTGAAATTTAAAGTAAAGAAAAACTTGAATTAGGAGATGAATCTGAAATTTCAAAGTTGAATTGAACTCTGAAATTTGATCGGGAATATTTAATTGAGTTTTGAATTCTAGAAACGAATTTGGAAATTCAAAGCTGAAATGAACTTTGAAATATGATTTGAATTGAAATTTGACTTTTTGAATGTAAAGATGAACTTGAATTTTCAAAGTTAAATTGAACTTTGAATTTGGATTTTTTTTTAATTTGAAATTGAATTTGAAATGTAGAAATGAATTTGAAATTTCAAAGTCAAATTAGAATTTGAAATTGAATTTTGAAATGAAATAGAATTGAGAAGATGAATTTGAATTTGAGAATTGATCTGAGAAATGAGGAAGGTATTTAAAGGATTGTCTCAAAATCACTTGGGTTTTTCAAGGAAATTTGAAATGATTTGAAAAAAATATGATGTAATTCTATCCTAAATGATGAATGAATTTTAAAGAATTTTGGATTTGAAAAGCATATTTCATTCTTTAAGTGAATTTTAAATAAGATTGAAAATATAATACATCTCTTACTAAGGCCATAAAATGTATTATATAATAATCATATTTAAATTTAAATAAAGAATAAAATGTATTTTAGTGTATTTATAGAGTTTAAAATGAAATTAACTCTCAATTTATATCCTGACTATGGCCATTGATATATATTTTGAGTAATTTTTAAGTTAAACTCTGATAAAGGAAGAAAATATTTAGAGAAATATGATGATTTTTGAGGAGAGGTCCAGTGTGGATCCAATGTTATTCCATAAAAAATGAAAATCCTAAGTTTTGTTCACATTTTGACTAAGGCCATAAATGCAAATCATCAACTTAGAATTTAACCACCTTTTATTAGAATGGTGCACGTGCCATTCATGTTCTCATTTGTGGATTTTTGGAAAAATAAGGGCAAATTGACATGAAACAAGCAATTTATGATATTTACATGCTCATTCATTCTATCTAAGACTGGAAATGTAAAATTTTCATTAATATCTAGCTTATTACAACATTGGAATTGAAAATATCAAAAATTTCTAATCTAAGAAAGAAATTCAAGCTTTTCACATATTCCTGCAAAACAGAGTTATTATGAAGCAAAATGCAAAATATGATAGAAAATGGAAAATACTATGTTTTAAGAAACAACATGCATATGGTCAGACCTAAATTAGTGAATGAGTGCATATATCTCTACATGAGGGTGGTGTTTATACTAAAATGGAGAATACACGAATTTACCCAAGGCAATGTATGGATAATATACTTAAAGTAGGGGGATTGGTACTGATGAGACAATGTGCATGCATCTAAGTAAGATATTTAGTATATCTTCTATGTACTGGAATGTTATGATGCATCTAAGTAATACAATGCTTAGATATGTACATGATGTGATAAAGCATATGAACAAGTCATAAAAATGGAATAAGAGGAACATGGTACTGTAATAAATGTATTGTGAGGAATGATTTTACAGATAATGGGAGTGAAGAAGCCACAACAGCCGTTGGGTTGCTATGCTAGGCAATCACAAGAAGCCACCGCAGGTAGTATGAGGAATGGATATAGCAGGAAATATACGCAGTGAATGGGAGGCCCTGTAAAAAGTGGATATAGTGAATCAGTAAACAGATGGGGAAAAGATGTTATAGGGAATGCACTGGATGCTGAAAGTGCATTTTGCAAGGTTAGCCTAACCGACAAATATGATGTATAGTGTGTGTGCTTAAGTGAAGGAATGGAGTGACAATGCATGTTATGGTAGGTTGGCAGTGATGAACAGTGACTTTTGCAGTATGTGCAAAAGAAGGTACGATGGAAACTGTTACAGATATGCAGCAGTAAATTTGTGCGCAGTGATATGTAAAAGGGGAGTATAGTAAGTGGGTGCAGATGATAATTCAACGATGATGACATAGGTGCCCTATGATTCTGTGTACAAAGAGTAAGTGTGAATGAAGATGTGGAGGCAATTAGTATAGCAGTGAATATACTAACTGTTGTGCTGAAGGTGGGGTGTTGTGTGACTTACGAAATATGGTAGTGGAGGTATGTGAAACATATTGTGAATAAACGTGGACAACTATATAGATGTTACACAGGACACTGTGTAAGTGCTATGGTGTGTAAAGGGGTTATACAAAAAGCAGTGCTAGCATACAAAATGTGGAGTGCCCAGTGATTGGCAAATGCATCAGATGGTCATATGGATGTGCAGTGAAATGGCCAGGTGACATGTAATAATGAAAGGAAATGGTTTTGAGACCATGCAGTAAATGTTTAATGAAAGTGGGGTTACTGCTGGAATGATGCAAGGTGCAATTGCTGAAATTCCACTAGAGGGGGGTGAATAGTTAAATATGATAATGATCGATAAAATAAAATAATTAAGCAATAAGGCACAACACATAAAACACAGAAGTTATACTGGTTCGGTCAATATCCAGACCTACATCCAGTCCCCAAGCAAACCACTTGAGATTCCACTATAACATCCGAGTTACCGGATAAATAGTACAACACCCTCTTCCCAAGAGGTCTTCTTCTCTCAACAGAAAAGGGGCACACCCTCTTCCCAAGAGGTCTTCTTCTCTCAACAGAGAAGGGCAACACCCTCTTTCACAAAGGTCTACTTCTTTAAACAAAGAAGGAATACAGTGAATAACAGAGTTACAATACTTCCTATAGAACCTTCAGAATGATATGAATGCACGAATGAAGGATTCTAAGAATGTTCTGTTTGTCACTCCGAGGATACTCTTTGTCAAAGAGCTGGACTTGACTTTTTCTCCTTTCTTTCTTTTTCTTTTTCTCTTTCTTTTTCAAGGCTCTCTTTTCAAATCACGAATAGAAATTTTTCTCTTTGTAAGCTCACACGTCTATTCCATTCCATGTTTGAATAGTTTATTTGAGTGTGTTTATATAGCCTTTAAAAAGTAGTCGTTACATTTTGGAATTGTAACTTTTTGAAATGTGAAATATTATGTCATTTCAAAAATATCTTTTAGAGAAGATCGAGAATGCCTTTTTCCATAAGAGTAAAATAGAGGGTACACTAGTCGTTGTATTGTTTTAGGTAATACATATTTTATGTAAAAAGTCTATTTCTTACAATAGTACATTGAACGTTGGGTTGTAGTTTTGTCTTTATTCTAATTAATGATTTGAGGTACATTAGTACTTCTTTGCTTTAAATGAGTGTAAGTACTATGAGTGTTTTGAGATATTTATTTGTACATAGTCATGTCAAGTGTTTTCTTTATGTTGTGTTTTTCAAAGTCTCCAAAGAGAATAAGGACCAAAAGAAGGTCGACATTCTTTGAGAAGGATATTTAACAAGGATTTGTTACAGAAGGCATTTAATGCTTTGTAGAGAGAATGATGACTTCAAGTAAGTCGACATTCTATGGTTATGAAAAAAGGTAACTAGAGTCCTTTTAAAAACATATTTTATTTGTTTTTCTTATGTGTAGCCGATTTATGTTTTTGTCTTCTTCTTGTATTAAGAAACATTTCATTAAAGAAGATAACTAAAGTCTTTTCAAAAACATATTTTATTTGTTTTTCTTATGTAGTCGATTTTATGTTTTTGTCTTCTTCTTATAAAAAATATTTCTTTAAAGAGGAAAACTAGAGTCTTTTCAAAAACATATTTTATTTGTTTTCTCCATGTAGTCGATGTTATGTTTTTGTCTTTTTTCTACATTCCTTTTTTTTTTATGTTGTCTTGTATATAGTGTAAGGTACAATGACAAAATGTCTTTTTCATAAAAGGTTGTAAGAAGGTACAATTATTATATGACAAAATATCTTTTTCATAAAAGGTTGTAAGAAGGTACACTTATTGGTTTTCAAAAAAGAGCTTTTTGAAACTATCGTATACTTTTATGATATAGTGTTTATGAATGAGTATGTAATATGCAATATGCAAGTTCCTGAAGGTTCTGTTACATATGACTCTAAAGAAGAAGAAAAAATCTTCATCTTGAGGTAGCCGATTTCTTCATTTGAACTTTAGGAAAGCATGGCCCATCAAGCTTTTTCTTCAAGGAGTATGATTGCACCATAGTTGTACTTGAACAGGAAGTCTCCATCCTTATTGGGTGAGATATCCTTGCATCAAATACTCGTTAGTTTTATGGCAACACATATTCAGTCATAATATAACATTATTTCAAGAGAACATATTATCATATATAAAATCAAATGAGACAGTGTATCATATTATGTGACATCAAAACCGAATTTCTCAACATTCTCCCCCTTTTTGATGATGACAAAATATGCTCCCCCTGTCAAAAAGACATTATGCATAGAAATAATAATATGATAAAAAGTGAAATAATGTTTAAAGAGAGAATATTTCTCCAATAATGGAGACAGGTTTTCTCCCCCTTTGTCATGGACAAAAAGGAGGGATCAGAGTAAAAAAAATATTACAGACCGAAAGTATAAAAGTAATTTAAAAGTTATTACAGATAAAAAAATGAGTTTATCTCGAAGGTGGAGAAGGTGAATGGGGTCGGTTGGCCCGATTCCGCTTGCGAGTCTGCTGCAACAGGGCATGATTACGAAGGATTCGATCCTGAGTTTGCTCGATATCTATCATAGCAGAAAAGTAATTGAAGGAGGATATTGGATCTGCTTTATCAGAGCCGGGCATGTGCAGGGACCTTAGATTGAAGGTGGTACCATCGAGGACTTGAGAGGGACGGAGGATGACTTCGTTGTGAAGTGGTACTTGGAAGTATTTGAGAATGGGAGTTACGAAACACCAAAAAAGAAGAGGCTCAAATTTCTGATAACGAATAAAGAGGTCGAAAAGAATGGATGACCAATTTATCGGAAGAGAAGAAAGGATTGCGTAGATAAGAAGAGAGATTTTTCGAGGAACTAATCCCTGGCGGGGACGCTTGGGATAGATGTTGTGGAGAAGAATCTGGGCAAGTAGCTGAGCATGAGGTTGGAGATTCCTCATGTGCCACGGAAGTTGGTAGCAGTTGGTGCAGAGAAGTATTTTTCGAAGTACCGATCGGTCGATTGGTACTATGGTGTTAAGGTCGGTACCGGTGGAAGTAGGTTTAGAATTCTACCTAGGTCGGAAGCATCGAAAATCATCAGTTGTCCTCGGTCTTTGCTGGTGATTGAGGTTTGTTCATGATCAGTAGAGAAGTTAGTATAAAACAGTCAGACTAGTTCGGGATAATAGGCAGCTGGGGATGAAGATCCTATGAGAGGTTTGAGTTCAGGGAGATAGGTGTCTAAGTCGAAGAACATGAAGTCGTCAAAGTTGATCAATTTTCCTTCATGAATGGGGCGAGAACAGAGTGAGTTGTAGTTGTGAAACAAATCAGGATACCTTAGATCGGCGGAGGTGATCACATTGGTAGAGGAGGAAGCCATTATCGAGTGTCTTGAAAATAAAGCACTAGAAAAGTGTGTATTGGTAGAGAAGGGAGCTTGAACCGAGAGAAAGTGTGTATAAGGATAGAAAAGTTCGAATGGAATGGTAAGAGATGAACCAATTTGATTAAATAGAAAGAAGAAAATAATTGTTGATATGAAATGAATGACATTGGAAGTGAGTAATTTTTAGATTTTAGTCAAATAAGGAAATCCGTGAGTAGTAAGTTAAGAGACTTGTGAATGACAAATCAAATCAATGTTTGAGGATAGTGTATTATATTAGATTGAGGAGGACATAGTATTGAAATATATAGATTTTACTATGGGTGAGTTTATCGACTAGTGAGAGAAACCATTAATAGAGTATGGGGTGTCACGTTGAATAAAAAAAAATGATTGATCTTGAAAATAATGGCCTAATAAAACAAACAACTTTTTACTCTATGTGGAGGGATTTTAAATTCGTGAATGGAGAGTTAAAGACATAAAAAGATGATGTGGATATCTAGAGAGGAGAGAAAGATGATAAAGGACAACATTTACTTGATTTAGATATGACATAAAGTAGAGTTAGAATAAATAAAGGTTTGCTTGGAGACAAGACTTTAAAGGTTCTCGATTTTAGAGAGATATACAATAAGAGAGAGGCAAGGTCACGGATGGAAAGAAAGGTCATAGGGTGATCATGTGATGTGTACTTTGAAAGATGTCACATTTTAAAGAAAAGAGTGCCTTAAAAAAAAGTTTCATGATTAATGTGTTTTCATATTTGCAATTTTTATGAGTATACGTGGATATGAGAAGGACATATTTTGACTTTGACTAGTGGTAAGAGAGATGATGAGACAAAAAGGAGAAAGAGTCAAAAATATATAAGAATTGATAAATGATAGATTAGAAATAAGAATAGACATATAGGAGTCGGATTAAAAAATATATAACAAAAAAATGCATTCGAGAGATGAAATGAGGAGACAAAGAAAAATTTATGAGTGAAGAGTAATAATTGTGAGTTGTCATAGAGAGACATGAAATGACATATATATGGATTTTTGTGTAGGATAAAGAAGTAAAAAAAAACATGATTGATGAAAGACATAATGGAGGCTCAATTTGTATATGAGAGAGATGATAATAGAGTGTACGTAATCTATGATATATCAAATGATATAGTAAAAGCAATTTACGTGAGAATATAGCAGCTAGATTTTTTTATTTTTTTTTGAAAAAGGTAAAAGGACCAAAAAAAAGAGTCATTCGATTCTAACTAATGAAAAGTAAAAGTTCTCATAAACTAAGTAGAGAGGTGAAATACTTTATCGTAAGAAAAGTTTTCATAAAAGGACAAAAATAATAAAGGAGTTGAGTGATGTGAACATTGTTATGATAGCTTTTTAATATAATTAGTTTTTATGGATATGAGAGAAAGGAGATAGGACAAAGAGTCAAAATGGATGTGTACTTGAAGGATGACAAGTTGAAAGACATAAAGAATGTGTCTTATAAGAATACGTGAATATGGAAACTTAGTTTGACTAACTAAAATCGATAAGAAGGAAAGCAATTTAAAATAAGATTTAAACAAAACTTATAAGAAGTATTCTAATAAGTGTGATTAATTTATAAGTCACTTAGTTTGCATATTCCTAGTTCTCTTCTAATTCGTATGAAGTCTTCATGTTTTAATGGTTTAGTGAATATGTCTGCTAACTGTTGATTAGTGGGTATGAATTCTAGTTTAATTATGTTGTTTAAGACTTGTTCTCTTAAGAAGTGGTGTCTTATTTGAATGTGCTTAGTTCGTGAGTGTAAAATAGGGTTCTTAGATAGGTTTATAGCACTCGTATTATCACAGAAAATAGTTGTATTTTCAAAATTTAAACAAAAATCTTTTAAAGTTTGTTTCATCCAGATGACTTGTGTACAGGCTAGGCTAGCAGCAATGTATTCGGCTTCAGTAGTTGATAATGATACACAGTTTTGTTTCTTACTAAACCATGATACTAGTGAGTGCCCTAGCATGTGACATGTTCCACTTGTGCTTTTTCTGTCAGATTTACTTCCAGCAAAGTCAGCATCGCTGTATGAGATTAGATCAAATGTAGAGGATTTTGAATAGAATAATCCAAAATCAACTGTGTCTTTTAAATATCTCATTATTCTTTTTACAGCTTTAAGATGTGATTCTTTTGGATTTGACTTAAATCTAGCACACAAGCAAACACTAAACATTATATCTGGACGGCTAGCAGTTAAATAAAGAAGTGATCCTATCATACCTCGGTATACCTTTGTATCAACAGACTTACCATCTTCATCTTTGTCCAACACAGTAATAGTGCTCATAGGAGTAGATTTTGAAGCAATTGAGTTCATGTTGAACCTCTTCAGAAGTTCACGAGCATACTTAGATTGATTGATGAAAACTCCATCCTTGGTTTGCTTAATATGCAGTCCAAGAAAGTAGGTGAGTTCTCCCATCATGCTCATTTCGAATTCCTTCTGCATGGACTTAGAAAAATCTTCACAGAGAGTGCTGTTAGAAGATCCAAAGATGATGTCGTCGACATAAATTTGAACAATTAGGGTATGATTATTCACTACTTTGACAAATAGTGTAGAATCTGCTTTGCCAACAGAAAAACCAGTTTTGAATAAAAAGGTTTTAAGTCTTTCGTACCAAGCACGAGGTGCTTGTTTTAAACCATACAAAGCACGTTTGAGTTTAAAAACATGATCTGGGTATTGTTTATTTTCAAATCCTGGAGGTTGTTTTACATAGACTTCTTCATTTATAAAACCATTTAAGAAAGCACTTTTAACATCCATTTGAAATAATTTGAAATCCATATAGCTTGCATATGCTAAGAGCATTCTAATAGATTCAAGTCTAGCAACAGGAGCAAATGTTTCATCAAAGTCAATACCTTCCTCCTGGTTGTATCCTTGAGCTACTAGTCTGGGCTTGTTTCTTATAACATTACCTGTTTCGTCTAGCTTGTTTCTGAAGATCCATCTTGTCCCAATGATTGGATGATCCTTTGGTCTAGGTACAAGATCCCAAACATCATTTCTTTGGAATTGATTCAGTTCTTCAGTCATGGCTAGCATCCAGAACTCATCAATGATGGCTTCATCAATCTTCTTTGGTTCAAGTTGAGAAATGAATGCCATGTTTGTAATCTGTTCAAGCTGAGCTCTAGTTTGAACCCCCTTTGTTAGTTCTCCCAAAATCTGCTTTTGAGGATGATCTTTGATATCGACAAAGGTTCTTTGATGATCATCTTCATTAGACTTAGCTGTGTTATCTAAAAATAAATCTGTACTTTCAACATCATCATCATTAGTTTGTATATGAACAGATTGATCAATAGATTCACAAAAACTAACATGCATAGATTCTTCAATAGTATTATGACTCTTATTGAAAACTCTGTATGCTTTACTATGACTTGAATATCCTAAGAATATGCCTTCAACAGATTTAGCATCAAACTTATCCAGGCTATCTTTTGTGTTTAGGATAAAGCATTTACATCCAAAGACTTTGAAATAGTCAATTCTTGGAGTTCTGTCATAGAATAGTTCATAGGGAGTTTTATTTAATAAGGGTCTAATGAGAACTCTATTTGTTACGTAGCATACAGTATTAACAACTTCTGCCCAAAAAGATTTTGCAAGATTATTGTGTTGGAGCATAGTCCTGGCAGATTCTTGAAGGGTTCTATTCTTTCTTTCTACTACACCATTTTGAGGTGCAGCTCTAGGAAAGGCAAAGTTATGAGAAATACCATGCAAGTTACAAAAATTTTCAAAGAGTTCATTTTCAAATTCTCCTCTATGGTCACTACGGATATTAACAATAGAACACGATTTTTCATTTTGTAATTTTTTACCTAAGATTTCAAACTGACAAAACGTGTCACTTTTGTTTTTCAAAAATATTACCCAAGTAAATCTTGAGTAATCATCTACAATGACAAAAGCATATCTATTATGATTAAGGCTAGCTACCCTAGAAGGACCAAAAAGGTCCAGGTGGAGAAGCTCTAAAGGTCTTTTACTTGAAATGACATTTTTTGATTTGAAAGAAGATTTTGACAATTTTCCTAATTGACATGCATCACAAAAATAATCCTTTTTAAAAGATATGTTGGGTAACCCTCGTACTAACTTATCTTTAGCTAGTTTAGACATGTATTTAGAATTGACATGGCCCATTCTCATGTGCCATAGATGTTGAGTGTCATTATTAGCTATGAGGCAATGTTCTGTGATGTTTTCTAGGTACAGTTCATATATATTATTCTTTCTTATACCTTTTAAGATGATGTTTTCATTGGTGTCAGCTATGAGGCATGCATCATGATTAAAGCTAACATTATAACCTGTGTCACACATTTGACTGATACTTAGTAGGTTATGTTTTAAGCCTTTAACAAGGAGAACGTCTTTGATAAGAGGTTTGTCTATGTTACCAATATTTCCAATACCAATTATCAAACCTTTGTTGTTGTCTCCAAAGGTGACGGTTCCTCCTTCTTTATCATGAAGAACAGCAAAAAGGTCTGGATGTCCTGTCATGTGCTTTGAACATCCACTATCTAGTATCCATCTGTTCTTCTTCTTTGGAGCCTGCAAAACATTAAGTAAATCTCCTTTTTGGTACCCAATCGGATCCTTTTTTGTTAGACTTTGGAACCCATATCCATTTGGATTTGGGTTTGTCTATCTCTTTAGAGGAGTTAAAAAGATTATCATTATAATACTCCTTATTTGGTTCAGATGAACTTTTCACAAACGTGGTCTTTTGATTTATACAAGAAGGTTTTTTGAAATGAGAATAGCCAATACCATTCTTGTAAAAGGAGACCTTCTTAGAGGATAAGAGTTTATCCAAGTTCTCTTTACCTTTAGTAAACTTGAAAACCGTTTTCATGAGGTTCTCAGTTTTACTTTTTAGCTCTGAAATTTCTACTTGCATATTTTTAGTTTTGGAGCTAGTAGAAGAAATTTCAGACATAAGCAAAAAAAAATCTTTTTCAACTCAGAATTTTCACTGTTGAGTTTTTCATTCTCTTGAGAAAGCTTTAAATTTTCAGATTTTAAAACTTTATTCTTGAAACTCAATTTTCTAGATTCTTCAAATAGTTCTTGAAAAGCATCTAGAAGTTCTTCAAAGGAAAAATCAGAGATTTCACTTACCGAACTTTCGTTTGCCATGAAGCACATATTTGCAGTTTCGGCTTCATCATCACTTGACTCTTCACTAGTGGATGGTTCTGAATCATCCCATTGAGCATGCAGAGCCTTTTTCTTGAAGAACCTCTTCTTTGGTTCCTTAGTTCTGGACTTTCTTTTGAGAAGGGGGCAGTCACGTTTTAAGTGGCCTGGCTTATTACACTGAAAGCACCTGGGATCTTCTTTAAGATCTTTTATTTCCTTGTGCCTGTTTGGAAGCCGGTTCCTTCTCATGAAGCGCTGGAATTTTCTGGTAAGTAGCGCAATTTCTGATTCTTTATCTGAGTCTTCATTCTCAGATAGGGCTGGGAAAGCTAGAGTTTTCTTTACTGGTTGCTCTTCTTCCCTTCTTTCTTTCATGTGGACTTCATAGGCCATAAGATTGCCTATTAAGTCGTCCAATGTAAGTTTAGATAAATCTTGAGCTTCTTTAATAGCAGTAGTCTTTTTCTCCCAATCAGTTGTGAGAGATCTCAAGATTTTCTTCACCTTTTCAGTCTGGGAATATGTTACACCCAGAGATTTCAGATCATTGGTGATGTTGGTGAATCTGGTAAACATCTCTGTGATGGGTTCATCTTTGTTCATTTTGAACAACTCATATTTTCTAACAAGAGATGATATTTTGGCTTCTTTTACTTTGTTGGTTCTTCATGAATAACCTCCAAAGAATGCCAAATGTCATATGCAGATTCACATATAGATATTCTGTTGAATTCATTATGATCAATGGCACAATATAAGGCATTCATAGCCTTTGCATTTAGGTTTGCCATTTTCTTTTCTTCATCAGACCATAAGTTATAGTCTGCGGATGGAGATGTGTATGGATGCTCAACAATTTTCCATACAGCAAAGTCTATGGATTTGAGAAAGATAGTCATTCTGTACTTCCAATATCCATAGTTGGAGCCATTGAAGAAAGGAGGACGAGATGCGTGTTGACCTTCAATATCACGAGCATAAGAGGTAGATGTCATTTGTGCTGGAAGACTTGTTACATCGAAACCAGCAAACTTGCTCTGATACCAAATGAAATTCCACTAGAGGGGGGGTGAATAGTGAAATATGATAATGATCGATAAAATAAAATAATTAAGCAATAAGGCACAACACATAAAACATAGAAGTTATACTGGTTTGGTCAATATCCAGACCTACATCCAGTCCCCAAGCAAACCACTTGAGATTCCACTATAACATCCGAGTTACCGGATAAATAGTACAACACCCTCTTCCCAAGATGTCTTCTTCTCTCAACAGAGAAGGGGCACACCCTCTTCCCAAGAGGTCTTCTTCTCTCAACAGAGAAGGGCAACACCCTCTTTCACAAAGGTCTACTTCTTTAAACAAAGAAGGAATACAGTGAATAACAGAGTTACAATACTTCCTATAGAACCTTCAGAATGATATGAATGCACGAATGAAGGATTCTAAGAATGTTATGTTTGTCACTCAGAGGATACTCTTTGTCAAAGAGCTGGACTTGACTTTTTCTCTTTTCTTTATTTTTCTTTTTCTCTTTCTTTTTTAAGGCTCTCTTTTCAAATCACGAATAGAAATTTTTCTCTTTGTAAGCTCACACGTCTATTCCATTCCATGTTTGAATAGTTTATTTGAGTGTGTTTATATAGCCTTTAAAAAGTAGTCGTTACATTTTGGAATTGTAACTTTTTGAAATGTGAAATGTTATGTCATTTCAAAAATATCTTTTAGAGAAGATCGAGAATGCCTTTTTCCATAAGAGTAAAATAGAGGGTACACTAGTCGTTGTATTGTTTTAGGTAATACATATTTTATGTAAAAAGTCTATTTCTTACAATAGTACATTGAACGTTGGGTTGTATTTTTGTCTTTATTCTAATTAATGATTTGAGGTACATTAGTACTTCTTTGCTTTAAATGAGTGTAAGTACTATGAGTGTTTTGAGATATTTATTTGTACATAGTCATGTCAAGTGTTTTCTTTATGTTGTGTTTTTCAAAGTCGCCAGAGAGAATAAGGACCAAAAGAAGGTCGACATTCTTTGAGAAGGATATTTAACAAGGATTTGTTACAGAAGGCATTTAATGCTTTGTAGAGAGAATGATGACTTCAAGTAAGTCGACATTCTATGGTTATGAAAAAAGGTAACTAGAGAGAATGATGACTTCAAGTAAGTCGACATTCTATGGTTATGAAAAAAGGTAACTAGAGTCCTTTTAAAACATATTTTTTTTGTTTTTCTTATGTGTAGCCGATTTATGTTTTTGTCTTCTTCTTGTATTAAGAAACATTTCATTAAAGAAGATAACTAAAGTCTTTTCAAAAACATATTTTATTTGTTTTTCTTATGTAGTCGATTTTATGTTTTTGTCTTCTTCTTATAAAAAATATTTCTTTAAAGAGGGAAACTAGAGTCTTTTCAAAAACATATTTTATTTGTTTTCTCCATGTAGTCGATGTTATGTTTTTGTCTTTTTCCTACATTCCTTTTTTTTTATGTTGTCTTGTATATAGTGTAAGGTACAATGACAAAATGTCTTTTTCATAAAAGGTTGTAAGAAGGTACAATTATTATATGACAAAATATCTTTTTCATAAAAGGTTGTAAGAAGGTACACTTATTGGTTTTCAAAAAGGAGCTTTTTGAAACTATCGTATACTTTTATGATATAGTGTTTATGAATGAGTATGTAATATGCAATATGCAAGTTCCAGAAGGTTCTGTTACATATGACTCTAAAGAAGAAGAAAAATCTTCATCTTGAGGTAGCCGATTTCTTCATTTGAACTTTAGGAAAGCATGGCCCATCAAGCTTTTTCTTCAAGGAGTATGATTGCACCATAGTTGTACTTGAACAGGAAGTCTCCATCCTTATTGGGTGAGATATCCTTGCATCAAATACTCGTTAGTTTTATGGCAACACATATTCAGTCATAATATAACATTATTTCAAGAGAACATATTATCATATATAAAATCAAATGAGACAGTGTATCATATTATGTGACATCAAAACCGAATTTCTCAACAATTGCAGCAGTACGGTGGAAATAGAACAATGAATCAATAGGTGCAGAAGTGATGTGCATACACTGTGGAAATGGTGGCAGGGGTGAATAATGCAACAAATGTATAATGAGTGGTAACATGGTATTGAGCTGATATGGTGAGGATAACATCTGGAGATACCGATGAGACAGGTTTCCGCAACGCAGGTGATGAGAGCTCGATTTGCTTTTCTTGTGATGATTTTACAGACGCAATTTTCCCAACCAAAAGTCAAGTTTGTTTGGCCTGGGATTTCAAAATTTTCATGTAAAAGGGATATTCCCAACTAGATCCACTTAAGCAAAATAGACTTTTTACAACGGATTAAATCAACAGTAAAGACAACAATGATTTCCATAAAATCTCCATCCTGATATTCTGAATAATGGAAAACATTCGACGCCATCAAATGAGGGCAACAAGCCCAGGATATAAACCAGACATATTTTATCAGACAAGCCCAAGGGCTTCCGATCGATTGATCCTCCGAATTATCTATCTGACAGAACTAAATTTGGCAAACTATAGGGTTGGCCAAGATGGATCATAAGAAGTTATGACTACTAGGCTTCCGAGTGAATACTTACATTGAGGTTTTAACCTGAGCCTTTTCAAGTCCCTGAAACAACTTCAAAAGATTTTATGAGCATAAAGATCAAGAATAATGTTGTCATTATGTACAACGTTGTTCTGCAGCAAGTAAGAGCATCGTATATACCTCATTCAGGAGCATCTCAAACTACCCATTGTATCACCCTGACTTCAAGATTGATATGAGTTTGTAACATGAATGTGTGAAGCTATCAACATGATGAATGGACACATATGTAGTGAATACAATCCAACCTTGAGATATATATCATTAATACACAGAATATCGACACAAGAGGTTCTGATATGTCTAAGAGGAATGACACGTATTGCCACATATTATCAAAATTAAAAGGAAATTAAGATCAAAATGAAATATCAACTCATAAATCAATAGGAGATTAACACAAACCACAGTTAGATGAAGACCACAGAAAATGTAGACAGAGAATCCACAGAATTTACAAACAGGGTCAAAATATAGACAAAGAGTTGAGAATCCACGGAAATTACAAAAAACATGTAGACGAAATATATTGAAATGGGATATGTCAATTGCAACGCAAGGGGAAGAAAACAGGAAGCTAAAATTTCAAAACAGGAAATCAATCAACAAAAAGAGATGAAAGTTCACTAACAAGCATGTGACGGTAAATACAAATGAAATATAGGTAAAAATAAAAAGAAAATTACTATAAAATGTAATAGGAGATCAGTCAAATAACAAGAATGTTACAGATATTTAACCAAATAGCAGAAATGATAATGTAAAATGAAGGATATTGATGCAATATACTCAACATACGACCAATGTAATGCTGTATGAGGCAGATAATGCTTACAATTGTAGAGGGAATCAAACCCAATGAGTCAGCCAATGTTACAGGGGACATTAATGCATAAATGGCAAATTGAAAGGTAATGCTACAAAATAAGATCATCAGAACCAGACTAAAAAAAACTAAAAAAAAATTTACACGGATAAAGGAAAACAAAGAAATAGCATACTGGAATATAAATAAATGGAAATCTAAAACAATGTTGGAATAAGGCTATTCCATTACTGTTGCATAGTGATATATTGAGATTGCTATAGGTAACTCAAACATTACCTACGGTGCGTTTATGGGGCGAAAAAAAATAAAAAATGAGAAAGGAAGGCAGAACTAAAAGAGAGAAGTAAAGGGGGAATTCTTACTGTGGCCAACGCTTTAGGATCGACTGGTCTTGAGCTGATGCTGTAGGAAAGGCTTCCTCCCCTCGACCAGGAAGAGAATCAGAGGAAGTAAGAAGAAGAGGGGTGTGATAGCTGGATGGATAATCGTCGATCAGAGAGGCGATGGGGGCTAAAGGCAGATGAATAGTCGAATCGTGAATGGTTGATGGATGCAAGAGAATGGATCCCTTCATCCTTCCCCTTGTGCTTCTCTTTATAGGGGGAGAGGAAGATTCGGGAATGGAGTCGATGGTTAGACATCGAGGGTTGAGGGGGGAAGGCAGACGATCGGATGGCTCGAGGAAGAACTGGCCGTTGGAGATCAGATGAGGAGAGGAAGAAGATGGCGTGGAGGAACCAATTCATTTTCGTGTGGTAGGCAGGCGAAAGTCGTTGCCATTTTTCTATTTTTTTCAAAAACAGGGTTCTTTTAAAAGAAATTTTTTCTGAAAAAGGGTTTTTACAACCTAAAAGGGGTCTCTAAACCTGAATTTTTGCATTCTTCTTTTCTATTTTGATTTTTTTTTGTTCTTTTCTTTATATTTTCTGTATTTTTTGTGTTTTTGAAACAAAAACCCTGAAACTATAGGTAAACAAGAGATTTAAAACTTATTTTTTTTGTAATTTTGAGAAATATTTACAAAAGAGGGGTTTTCTCAGAATTCGAGCTTCGAATTTTGGAAATTTCTTGGAAAAATGGGTTTGGATCCAGATTTTGAGGAAATATTTGAGTTTTTAACCTCGAATTGAGAAATACAGAGTAGTGGATCCAAATGGACATCGAGTGGGCTGTCCGAGCCTTTCAGAAGTTATTTTTGGCATTTTTGTAATTTTAATTAAAAAATTGGATAACGAGGCTCAGGTTTGGATTTTAAACACTGGGTTCAGATCCAAAATCGAGTCAGATACATAAAAATGGAGTTTACTCCAGGAAATCCGAAGAATAACCCAAATTTGGATTGAAATTGCTTTGATTTTCTCAGAAGATGGGGTAAGGGGCAAAAAGGGAATATTTACAAAATTTTAAAAAATTTGGGGTGTTCACAGGGTGATAAGGTGCTAATATAAGAGAGGGGATGTCTAGCTGTTATGCTACAGGCAGGGTATGGAACCAAAACCATATACAAGCAATACAAGGGGTAAAGAAAATGTTGTACACAGATGTAATAAGGTGATGGGAGATTGTAGTGATGATGAGCATTGACATTCAGGATCGGTCCCTCAATTGAGTCAGGTCTCTGCCAAACCAAGTCATAAATCCATATCTGGTAGGAATATGCTTCTCATATTTCTATATTAACAATAGTTCCTGCTTCGATCCGAAGGAGAGGAGACTGCTGGTGACAATATTTCTATAATTTTTGCAAGGCACTTGGTATAGAAACAAAGACCAGGAGGTTCACAGAAGTATTTGCCCAAGATAATTGGATTCACTCACCTCCCTAAAAGAGGTACCTGAAGTGCCATAAACTGCACATACAATTATAATGACTTGAAACGGGGAAAACACAGATTCCTCTATGATAGAACACCCTTAGAACCAACCTAAATCCTTCAAGTTATGGATAGCAAGGTTTAGCAAACTATGGCATGAACCTACAATGATTTATCTGAAGCAAGAAGATAACAGTTTAACTACCTAGCTGATGGAAATTGAGCATCTAAACCTAAAAAAAAAAGGCACCAAATGACAACAGGCAATCAACACATTTGCTTAAACATTCCAAGCAAGCACATAATGATACATGGGATATGACAAACATTTCGCAACAGATTATTGCAAAACAAGTCAGTGCTATCAAAATGAAGCATTCTCACTAGGAATTTCTACTATTAGAGTTAAATCTGAAGACATTAGACTGAGCTTGATCTGACTTTTCTCAAGTTTTGGATGTCAAGTCACAGATGAATTCTGCTAACACATAGACCCGCTGGTGTAATTCATTTGAAATGGAAAATATCCTGACATTACCTTATATGAATTAATCAACACAATAGTACCTGAAGTGCAGAGCATAAGGAATTGGATTATGAGGGACCAATATGAGCGATTTGCCAGAAAGATGTAAGAGCAAGAGAAGATCTTCTCTACAGAGCTGTGATGGCGATAAAATCAAGAAACAACTACTTTTAGCATACTCTAGTAGTTGCAGTAAAACAGAACCCAAAGGCGATTTTTTTTTATTCCAACATCCGGAAGAAGAATTGAGACTCTTCAAAGGGGAACTCTTGGAACACCATCCTAAGAGCTGTGTGTGCAATGATCAGGAGGAGTTAAAACTTGCACATCCATTGACGACAATCAAAAGTTAGATAAAACTGAATATTAAAAGATATACTTGAAAATCATAAAACATTTGAGAGCAGGTGCTGACGATTCCCTTAATAATCCTAAGTTTGATCAACCCGAAGTTGTCACTCTAGAGACAAAGGTTTTACTCCAGAACATACAGGTTATAGAACTGATATCAAACAAATCATCCACAAGAGCCTAGCATGATTCTAATGGGTAATCCTCAGATCAAGGTTAGCAGAGCAAAATACATGGATAGGGAACTGCAGGGGATTCAAAATCCTAACCTTCATGCCAAGAAGCAGAAGGCCCAACTTCAAGCCTAATTCGCAGAAACAGTTAGCATCCTTGTGGATCTTAATGAAAAGGTGGATGACATTTATTGTCTTAACAAAATTTTCAGCTAGGTTGCGCCCAAAAATCACAGCTATCAACAAGAATACATCAAATTAGACCTGACTCAAGGTTTTAATGGCATCCTCCATTACCTCCGGTTTTAAGTTGGCATCAACACAGGCCACTCTCAAGGCTGAATTGAATCCAATTCCCCCACTCTTGCCTTGTGGTCTCTCTCTCTCTCTTTTTAATATGCTTGATACGAAGCACTAATGATGACCACCACTGGGATGCCTTCGTTCAGTACTAGTCATATAGTAGATGATCATGCTATTCGGCATTTCTCAGATAAATTGGGCCCTCAGAACATGACTTCTTCACGAATTTTCCAGGTTCATGTAAAACACCATTACCTTAGAGTAGACTGAGCATGACGAGAACTGGGTTTTAAAACCTCTCATTAGCTGTAAATGAATGCGCAAGATCAATACTACAATCATAGGGTTAGAAACATAATCAGACAGATCGAACATAAGGAGAAATGCTGGTTGAGAGGATCAGAAGGTGACTTTTCCCTAGGTCCAGCATAGATGCCAAATTTCACACCCACCTGCTCTGATTTCGTAACACCCTGTTAAATCTTAACCATGCTAAATGAGATTACCTTGGATATGATCAAATGAAAATAAATTTTGAATACCCACATTATGTGCTATTACCATTAGACAATTGTTGTAGATTTAACAAAGGAAGAGGTACGAAACCCGCGAGGATACAACAGATAAATATAGCCACATTCGACCCAAAATAGAAAACACAGGGATCTAGAGGCAGGACGAGACGTGGTGTTTGGTAGTGCATCGTGTGAGACACAGAAAATGCAGGAAGGCACAAAATTGCAAAAATCTCAACAAAAAGAAATAAATCAAACCCAACTACAGAACCTATGTGGGGTCAATAGAAGATTGTTATAGTGGTAAGGTAGATTGGACAGGATGAACACAAGGCAGCAACTGGAGAAAATGCAGGAAACCAAAGATATTCTGAATCAAATGCAAATGTCATATTATTCTGGATATAAGTTAACTTAGTGCTAAAATAGAGAAGAAGAGTGAAACGTGATGCCGAACCAATATCTCAAAACAGAAATAAGAGGTGTCGGTGAAGCAAAAGCATAAATCCAAAGAAAATAAGGGAATCACATTGAAATTACACCAATAATCAGATGTTAATCTGAAAATCCCGCAGTGACTACAGGATTTTCAGAGATAATGAAAGCATAACAACGAATTCGCAGCGTAAAAGAAAGAAGATAAACATTGGGCGTTATTGAAACGAGAATCCAAATTCAAACAAACCCTTAAACGGGAAATTGAGAATCGATGTAAGAAAAAGGGATGATAGCAGGAAATCAGAAATATGAATCAAGAAATCAAGATAAAAAAAAGTAAAAAAAAAGGATGAAAACAGGAAAACAAAAACCAGAGGAAATTGCAAACAAAAAATAAAGATGGAAATCAAAGTAAAATCCCCTATGAATTGAAATGTGCAGATTAATCATAAGAACCTCGACCAAACTCGAATATAAACCAATGAAACTCACTAACAAACCGCAAACAAGGAGGGAAAAATGATGTGGGAATGCAAGCACTCTGTCACTGTGGCAATACGTGGATTGGCCCTGTTATATACAGGTCAATCTTCACAAATGATGCTCGACATGGATAATAGAGGAAAATCAAAAGAACGAAGCAAAAGGGGAAAACAAAATCAATAGAAGGGAAAGGGAAGAAAGAAAAAAAATGTAGGAACACAAGGATTTCGTTAATATCGCGACACGCAGGTCGGTAGTGCTAGAAGCAAAACTGACCCTGCGGATGATGCTTTTGGTAGACAATAAAAAGAGAATGTGAGAGATGAAGATGCCAAATTAAAAGAGAAGTTTAGGCAAAGGATTTGACAAAAACATAAAGAGAAAAGGAAGTGATTACTTACCGTGAATCAATGGAGGATTTGGTTACAGGAGAAAGCCATTGTTCTTTCGATGCTCTCTACAAACAGATGGCTTGCAGTGAGCCATTTTTTCTTTGATTCGGCAAGGATTCTCACGGGAAGAGAGTCAAGGCTTCTATTCTATCCTGGAGACCTTTTACTGTGTAGCTCTTACTGGAGATTGGGTCTCCTTCGCTCGATCAGAGAGGAAGAGAAGGTCAATGGAGGCGAGGAAGAGCAGGAGAAGAAGGCCATTAGGCTCATGGATGAAGAAGGGAAACCTGCGGGGGTGAAGAGGCGGTCCCTTTGAAAGAGAAGGATGGTCGTTTTTATAAAAAGGGAAGAGGAATCGAGAAGGATCGAGAGTATTATAGAGAGAGAGTGATCGACCTTCAGAAACTGGGTGTTTGTTAGGATTTTTTTTTTAAAACAGGGTTTCATTTTTAAAGATTTTCAAAAAGGTGGTTCATTTTTACAATTTCTTTTCAAAAAGGGCGATAAGAAGCCATTTTTTCGATTTTCTTTTTTTCTATTCTTGATTTTTTTTGTTCTTTTTCTTTGTGATTCTGTATTTTTTTTTGGTGTTTTTGAAATAAAAACTTCAAAACTATGAGAAAATAAGATATTTAAAACTATTTTTTTTGTATTTTTGAGAAATATTTACAAAAGAGGGGTTTTCTGAGAATTCGGGGTTTGAATTTTGGAAATTTCTTCAAAAAATGGGTTCAGATCCGGATTTTGAGAAAATATTTGAGTTTTAAACCTCGAATCATGAAATACAGAGTCATGGATCCAAATAGATATCGGATGGGTTGTCTGAGCCTTTCAGAAATTATTTTTGATATTTTTGAAATTTAATTTGAAAATTGGATAACGAGACTCAGATTGAGATTTTGGCACTAGATCTGGATCCGAAATTGAGTCAGTTATGCAAAAATGGATTTAATTCCAGTAAATCCGAGAAATAAACTGGATTTTTGTTTTAAAATGACTCAATTTACTTAGAAAATTGAGGCTAGGTGCAAAAAGGGAATATTTATGAAATTTTGAAAAAATTGGGGTGTTCACAGATGCCCCTCTTTGCTACTAAGCCGGTTGAAGGCCGAGCTTAGTGGCAAAGAAAACACCCCAAATTTTGAAAAATGCCCCAGTCAGCAGCTCTGAACTGGGTGTGGAAGAATTTATCTTGAAAGACATGATTTCTCAGGCTTAATATCTTATCCTGAATGACTTTGGGGAGACGAAATCCTCAAAAATGATATAACTGGATAAAAGAAAAGATAAGGAAATCGTGATGGGACTTTGGGCGAAGATCCCAGAATAAGAATTTTGATCAAGTCTCATGGGTGAGACAAGATCAACTTTTTGGAATAACTCAGGTTTGGCCCTTAACCTGGATGGGACGAAGATATATCAAGATTAATTGAATAAGGAAAGGAATTCATGAGGACCTTGATGGGACATTTTTGAGAAAATGTCTCGTGAGATGAAGCTCGAGTATAATCCTTTCTTGGATGGATATGAAAGGTATGAATTTCTTTGATGAGGAAGACCCTGATGGGACTGGGAGAGCATACCTTGTCGAAATGAGGAACCTTGTCGGAACGAGGCTCAGGTTTTACCCAAAACCTAAAAAAGGAAGATACCTCATGGGCACACGAGGCAACAGGTTTATCCCTTAACTTGAGAGGGACGACCATACGGAATCCTTGAATGAAGAAGCCATGATGGGACCTCCGGAGTTTGGATGAACAAATCCGAAAGGGTTTTTGCGAAAGGAGTGAAAATGAGGTTCCCTAAAGCTTAGAAAAAAAGGATGATCTTGGGTGCCTCATTGCTGAGACTAAATTAGCTTTTGAAATGGCTTTCGCAAGAAGTACAGGTTTGACCCTTAACCTGAGTGGGTGATACCATACGAAATTCTTGAATGAAGAAACCGTGGTGGGACTAGAAAGGACATCTAGCCGAAAACGAGATTCAGGTTTAACCCTAACCTGAACGGAAGATACCTCGTGAAGCGAGGTTCAGGCTTAACCCTTAACCTGAAAGGGGCGACCGTATGAAATCCTCAGATGAAAAAACCATGATGGGACCTTCAGAGTTTGGACGAACAAATCCAGAAGGGGTTTGCGAAAGGAGAAAGTGGGGTTCCCTAAAGCTTGGAAAAGGGATGATCTGGGGCGTCTCATTGCTGACACTAAATCAGCTTTTAAAAATAGACGACCTCTCGCAGAAAGTTTGTGTGATACCTCGAGGAGCGAGGTAACATGTTTAATCCTTAGCCTAAATGGATACAGAATCCTCGAAGAGCGGGGAAACTGTGATGGAACCTCTAGACTTTGCACGACAAGTCCAAGAGGGGTTTGCAAAAGGATGAAAATGGGGGTCCCTAAAGCTTGAAAAGGGGTTGATAAAGTGGAGCCTCATTGCTGAGATTGGAATAGCTTTTATCAATAAAAGACCTTTTGCAGAAAGTTCAGGTTTAACCCTTATCCTGAGCGGGAACTGTCTATGGCGGGACAGTGGGGAACATAGGGAAGTGTGCAGATCCGAGAGACTCAGATCAAACAAAAGGGAAGGACTTTTCAGTTCTAATGAGGGACGACGTCAGGATATGTCAAAACGAACATCAAGTTCTTGCTTCATGTTGGGATAATGAGAAAATATAGCCAATAAGATGCCAAAATTTGTAGTTGATTCAGAATGATTGAATTATTATGCTCATATGTGTGAAAACATTACCTCTTTCTACCTAGAGTATTAATTCCAATTGGGCTAACTCTGTAGAATCAAGAATCAAATTCAAATTTGTTGTTGTCGAGTTTCTTCAAGGAAGATATCAATTTCCTTGATATGAAAAGAAAGGAAATATTCTTAGCTTCATAAAAGCAATTGAATAGAAAGATATTGATAGAAGAATTTCACATAGATAAAGATGATCCTTGGCAATTTTGGCAGTTTGATATCCTGAGGCTTTTCCCACGATGATCTTTTTGCACTCTTTTAGAGTCATGGAGCTTTCTTGGGCTTTTTGGGAGAAACTTATTCCATCATCCTTCATTTTGGAGATGTCCTGACTTTTATCTCTTTTTTCGGGGAAGGGTATGTCACAAACTCCTTCATCTTGGAGATGCTCTGATCCTTCTTTTTCTTAGAAAATATATTGATGATATTCGTTCATTGGTCAAAATCTCTTGAAGATAGCAGAAATCAAATATCCTTTAGGGTTTGTCGGGAGGTTCATTGCAGTCGCCTTCATCTTGACGGTGATCTGAACTTTTCCTGGAAGGATCCTTCACAAACTCCTTCATCTCGGAGATGATTCAAATCTTCTTTGGCCCCGGGGATCTAGCTCGCCTATTCATCTTCATCTCGACGACAATTGAGAGATCCCTTTTGCAGATATTTGATTTGCAACTTAAATGACTGCGGAGATATGGGTGGGTAGGTTCTTTTACTGCCCAGGATATTTCTACTGCCTTACTGCCAGAAAAATGATTTTTAAGAATGTGCCATAGCTATGATTAATATCAATTCACTAATGGCTTTTCTGTTTAGAAACTCTGTTTTGATGTCACATAATATGATACACTGTCTCATTTGATTTTATATGATATGATAATATGTCCTCTTGAAAAATGTTATATTATGACTGAATATGTTTTGCCATGAATCTAACGAGTATTTGATGCAAGGATATCTCACCCAATAAGGATGGAGACTTCCTGTTCAAGTACAAATATGGTGCAATCATACTCCTTGAAAAAAAGCTTGATGAGCCATGCATTCCTAAAGTTCAAATGAAGAGATCGGCTACCTCAAGTTGAAGACTTCTTTCTTCTTTAGAGTCATATGTAACAGAACCTTCAGGAACTTGCATATTGCATATTACATACTCATTCATAAACACTATATCATCAAAGTATACGATAGTTTCAAAAAGCTCCTTTTTGAAAACTAATAATTGTACCTTCTTACAACCTTTTATGAAAAAGATATTTTGTCATGTAATAATTGTACCCTCTTACAACCTTTTATGAAAAAGACATTTTGTCATGTAATAATTGTACCTTATACTATATACAAGACAACATGAAAAAAAGGAATGTAGGAAAAAGACAAAAACATAAAATCGGCTACATGGAGAAAACAAATATAATATGTTTTTGAAAAGACTCTAGTTACCTTCTTTAAAGAAATATTTCTAATACAAGAAGAAGACAAAAACATAAATCGGCTACACAAAAGAAAAACAAATAAAATATGTTTTGAAAGGACTCTAGTTACCTTTTTTACAAAACCATAGAATGCCGACTTACTTGAAGTCATCATTCTCTTTACAAAGCATTAAATACCTCCTGTAACAAATCCTTGTTAAAATCCTTCTCAAAGAATGTCGACCTTCTTTTGGTCATTCTCTCTGGAGACTTTGAAAAACACAACATAAAGAAAATACTTGACATGACTATGTACAAATAAATATCTCAAAGCACTCATAGTACTTACACTCATTTAAAGCAAAGAAGTACTAATGTACCTCAAATCATTAATTAGAATAAAGACAAAACTACAACCCAACGTTCAATGTACTATTGTAAGAAATCGACTTTTTATATAAAATATGGATTACCTAAAATATTACGACTAGTGTACCCTCTATTTCACTTTTATGGAAAAAGGCATTCTCGAACTTCTCTAAAAGATGTTTTTGAAATGACATAACATTTCACATTTCAAAAAGTTACAATTCCAAAATGTAACGACTACTTTTTAAAAGCTATATAAACACACTCAAATAAACTATTCAAACAATGGAATGGAATAGACGTGTGAGCTTACAACGAGAAAAATTTCTATTCGATATTTGAAAAGAGAGCCTTGAAAAAGAAAGAGAAAAAGGAAAGAAAGAAAAGAGAAAAAGTCAAGTCCAGCTCTTTGACAAAGAGTATCCTCTGAGTGACAAACAGAACATTCTGAGAATCCTTCATTCGTGCATTCATATCATTCTGAAGGTTCTATAGGAAGTATTGTAACTCTGTTATTCACTGTATTCCTTCTTTGTTGAAAGAAGTAGACCTCTGTGAAAGAGGGTGTTGCCCTTCTCTGTTGAGAGAAGAAGACCTCTGTGAAAGAGGGTGTTGCCCTTCTCTGTTGAGAGAAGAAGACCTCTGTGAAAGAGGGTGTTGTCCTTCTCTGTTGAGAGAAAAAAACCTCTGGGGAAGAGGGTGTTATACTATTTATCCGGTGACTCGGATGTTATAGTGGAAAGCTCAAGTGGTTTGCTTGGGGACTGGATGTAGGTCTGGATACTGACCGAACCAGTATAAATTATGTGTTTTATGTGTTGTGCCTTATTGCTTAATTATTTTATTTTATCGATCATTATCATATTTCACTATTCACCCCCCCTCTAGTGGAATTTCATTTGGTATCAGAGTTGGTTTGCTGGTTTCGACGTAACAAGTCTTCCAGCACAAATGGCATCTACTTCCTATGCTCGTGATATTGAAGGTCAACACGCATCTTGTCCTCCTTTCTTCAATGGCTCCAGCTATGGATACTGGAAGTGCAGAATGGCTATATTTCTCAAATCCATAGATTTTGCTGTATGGAAAATTGTTGAGCATCCATACACATCTCCATCCGCAGACTATAGCTTATGGTCTGATGAAGAAAAGAAAATGGCAAACCTAAATGCAAAGGCTATGAATGCCTTATATTATGCCATTGATCAAAACGAATTCAATAGAATATCTATATGTGAATCTGCATATGATATTTGGCATTCTTTGGAAGTTATTCATGAAGGAACCAACAAAGTGAAAGAAGCCAAAATTTCATCTTTTGTTAGAAAATATGAGTTGTTCAAAATGAACAAAGATGAACCCATCACAGAGATGTTTACCAGATTCACCAACATCACCAACGATCTGAAATCTCTGGGTGTAACATATTCCCAGACTGAAAAGGTGAAGAAAATCTTGAGATCTCTCACAACTGATTGGGAGAAAAAGACTACTGCTATTGAAGAAGCTCAAGATTTATCTAAGCTTACTTTGGACGACTTAATAGGCAATTTTATGGCCTATAAAGTCCACATGAAAGAAAGAAGGGAAGAAGAGCAACCAGTAAAGAAAACTCTAGCTTTCCCAGCCCTATCTGAGAATGAAGACTCAGATAAAGAATCAGAAATTGTGCTACTTACCAGAAAATTCCAGCGCTTCATGAGAAGGAACCGGCTTCCAAACAGGCACAAGGAAAGAAAAGATCCTAAAGAAGATTCCATGTGCTTTCAGTGTAATAAGCCAGGCCACTTAAAACGTGACTGTCCCCTTCTCAAAAGAAAGTCCAAGACTGAGGAACCAAAGAAGAGGTTCTTCAAGAAAAAGGCTCTGCATGCTCAATGGGATGATTCAGAACCATCCACTAGTGAAGAGTCAAGTGATGATGAAGCCGAAACTGCAAATATGTGCTTCATGGCAAACGAAAGTTCGGTAAGTGAAATCTCTGATTTTTCCTTTGAAGAACTTCTAGATGCTTTTCAAGAACTATTTGAAGAATCTAGAAAATTGAATTTCAAAAATAAAGATTTAAAATCTGAAAATTTAAAGCTTTCCCAAGAGAATGAAAAACTCAGCAGTGAAAATTCTGAGTTGAAAAAGGAAAGTCTTATGCTTATGTCTGAAATTTCTTCTACTAGCTCCAAAACTAAAAATATGCAAGTAGAAATTTCAGAGCTAAAAAGTAAAACAGAGAACCTCATGAAAACGGTTTTCAAGTTTACTAAAGGTAAAGAGAACTTGGATAAACTCTTATCCTCTCATAAGGTCTGTTTTTACAAGAATGGTATTGGCTACTCTCATTTCAAAAAACCTTCTTGTATGAATCAAAAGACCACGTTTGTGAAAAGTTCTTCTGAACCAAATAAGGAGTATTATAATGATAATCTTTTTAACTCTTCTAAAGATATAGACAAACCCAAATCCAAATGGATATGGGTTCCAAAGTCTAACAAAAAAGGACCCGATTGGGTACCAAAAAGGAGATTTACTTAATGTTTTGCAGGCTCCAAAGAAGAAGAACAGATGGATACTAGATAGTGGATGTTCAAAGCACATGACAGGACATCCAGACCTTTTTGCTGTTCTTCATCATAAAGAAGGAGGAACCATCACCTTTGGAGATAACAACAAAGGTTTGATAATTGGTATTGGAAATATTGGTAACATAGATAAACCTCTTATCAAAGACGTTCTCCTTGTTAAAGGCTTAAAACATAACCTACTAAGTATCAGTCAAATGTGTGACACAGGTTATAATGTTAGCTTTAATCATGATGCATGCCTCATAGCAGACCCCAATGAATACATCATCTTAAAAGGTATAAGAAAGAATAATATATATGAACTATACCTAGAAAACATCACAGAACATTGTCTTATAGCTAATAATGACTCTCAACATTTATGGTACTTAAGAATGGGTCATGTAAATTCTAAATACATGTCTAAATTAGCTAAAAATAAGTTAGTACGTGGGTTACCCAAAATTTCTTTTAAAAAGGATTACTTTTGTGATGCATGTCAATTAGGAAAATTATCAAAATCATCTTTCAAATAAAAAAATATCATTTCAAGTAAGCGACCTTTAGAGCTTCTCCACCTGGATCTTTTTGGTCCTTCTAGAGTAGCTAGTCATAATCACAATAAATACGTTTTTGTTATTGTAGATGACTACTCAAGATTTACTTGGGTAATATTTTTGAAAAACAAAAGTGACACGTTTTGTCAATTTGAAATCTTATGTAAAAAATTACAAAACGAAAAATCTTGTTCTATTGTTAAAATCCGTAGTGACCATGGAGGAGAATTTGAAAATGAACTTTTTGAAAATTTTTGTAACTTGCATGGTATTTCTCATAACTTTGCCTTTCCTAGAGCTGCACCTCAAAATGGTGTAGTAGAAAGAAAGAATAGAACCCTTCAGGAATCTGCCAGGACTATGCTCCAACACAATAATCTTGCAAAATCTTTTTGGGCAGAAGCTGTTAATACTGCATGCTACATAACAAATAGAGTGTTCATTAGACCCTTATTAAATAAAACTCCCTATGAACTATTCTATGACATAACTCCAAGAATAGACTATTTCAAAGTCTTTGGATGTAAATGCTTTACCCTAAACACAAAAGATAGCCTAGATAAGTTTGATGCTAAATCTGTTGAAGACATATTCTTAGGATATTCAAGTCATAGTAAAGCATACAGAGTTTTCAATAAGAGTCATAATACTATTGAAGAATCTATGCATGTTAGTTTTTGTGAATCTATTGATCAATCTGTTCATATACAAACTAATGATGATGATGTTGAAAGTACAGATTTATTTTTAGATAACACAGCTAAGTCTAATGAAGATGATCATCAAAGAACCTTTGTCAATATCAAAGATCATCCTCAAAAGCAGATTTTAGGAGAACTAACAAAGGGGGTTCAAACTAGAGCTCAGCTAGAATGGATTGCAAACATGGCATTCATTTCTCAACTTGAACCAAAGAAGATTGATGAAGCCATCATTGATGAGTTCTGGATGCTAGCCATGACTGAAGAACTGAATCAATTCCAAAGAAATGATGTTTGGGATCTTGTACCTAGACCAAAGGATCATCCAATCATTGGGACAAGATGGATCTTCAGAAACAAGCTAGACGAAGTAGGTAATGTTATAAGAAACAAGGCCAGACTAGTAGCTCAAGGATACAACCAGGATGAAGGTATTGATTTTGATGAAACATTTGCTCCTGTTGCTAGACTTGAATCTATTAGAATGCTCTTAGCATATGCAAGCTATATGGATTTCAAATTATATCAAATGGATGTTAAAAGTGCTTTCTTAAATGGTTTTATAAATGAAGAAGTTTATGTAAAATAACCTCCAGGATTTGAAAATGAACAATACCCAGATCATGTTTTTAAACTCAAACGTGCTTTATATGGTTTAAAACAAGCACCTCGTGCTTGGTATGATAGGCTTAAAACTTTTTTATTAAAAACTGGTTTTTCTGTTGGCAAAGCAGATTCTACATTATTTGTTAAAGTAGTGAATAATCATACCCTAATTGTTCAAATATATGTCGACGACATCATCTTTGGATCTTCTAACAGCACTCTTTGTGAAGATTTTTCTAAGTCCATGCAGAAAGAATTTGAAATGAGCATGATGGGAGAACTCACCTACTTTCTTGGACTGCATATCAAGCAAACCAAGGATGGAGTTTTCATCAATCAATCTAAGTATGCTCGTGAACTTCTGAAGAGGTTCAACATGAACTCAACTGCTTCAAAATCTACCCCTATGAGCACTACTACTGTTTTGGACAAAGATGAAGATGGTAAGTCTGTTGATACAAAGGTATACTGAGGTATGATAGGATCACTTCTTTATTTAACTGCTAGCCGTCCAGATATTATGTTCAGTGTTTGCTTGTGTGCTAGATTTCAGTCAAATCCAAAAGAATCACATCTTAAAGCTGTAAAAAGAATAATGAGATATTTAAAAGACACAGTTGATTTTGGATTATTCTATTCAAAATCCTCTACATTTGATCTAATCTCATACAGCGATGCTGACTTTGCTGGAAGTAAATCTGACAGAAAAAGCACAAGTGGAACATGTCATATGCTAGGGCACTCACTAGTATCATGGTTCAGTAAGAAACAAAACTGTGTATCCTTATCAACTACTGAAGCCGAATACATTGCTGCTAGCCTAGCCTGTACACAAGTCATCTGGATGAAACAAACTTTGAAAGATTTTGGTTTAAAATTCGAAAATACAACTATTTTATGTGATAACACAAGTGCTATAAACCTTTCCAAAAATCCTGTTTTACATTCTCGAACTAAACACATTCAAATTAGACATCACTTTCTAAGAGAACAAGTCTTAAATAATATAATTAAACTAGAATTTATACCCACAGATAAACAACTAGCAGACATCTTTACTAAACCTTTAAAAAATGAAGATTTTATAAGAATAAGAAGAGAGCTAGGTATATGTAAATTGAATGATATATAAAACTAAAATATTAAGTTCACTCGAGTTCATAATATTTACTAAATTCATCTTAATAAGGATAATAAAAGAACTTTAAAAATTTTAATAATCGTGTCTTCCTTTCACATTTTTTTTGGTTTACAAAAGAATCATTTCTAAGGGTCTCGAATACCACAAATTGCCTTAAAAAGTTGAAACTTCATGTCAAAGTACATTCTACCTCTTGTCATATCATCTTTTACATCACTTTCATAATTATTGTTTCTCATAACTTGACTTTCTCTTTACTATATAGTTACTTTAGTTACTTTTCTCTCTCTCACACATACGATTTGAATCTCCATTCATAACTTTGACTCCTTTACTATTTTCCTAAAGAAACTATGAACTCCTTCAATCGAATTCCTTCAAAACCTTGTTCCTCAAACCAAAACTTCTATGAATAACAACACATTCTTTATGTCTTTCATTTTGTCACCTTTCAAGTACACATTAATAATCACACTTTGTCCTATCCTCCTCCACGCATACCCATGAGTACTACCTTCTTTAAATATAAGTATTATGACACTCTTTCATATCACTCATCTCATAACATCCTTTCATCACCTTTTGTCCTCTTGTGAAAACCCCTCATACGAATAACAATCTTCTACACTTCAACCCATGCACTATATTTTAATAACACCCACTTGTTTCTTGTTTTAGTAGGCCATCATTGCTCACTTTTTTTTTCTCTCTCTCTCTATCTCTCTTCACGAGTTTCTCATTGTTTCTCTCAAAACAACTTTATGTCTAAACACAATATCTTCTTCTTTCCATCATTATCACTCCTCTCTCTCACGATAGGCTAGCCGATCTCCAACAAAATAGTATATTCCTCATATTCAAATGATATATCTCTTTCTTTGTCCTTTCAATATACTTCTCTAAAACTTGGGTCAAAATTTGATTATTTATCCATCAATCTTTTTGTTGCTACATTTCACGTAAAATATACAACTTATCATCTACTATTTTTGTTGCTAATTTTTTACTATATCATCTACTATATCATAGCCTATGTACAATCAATTATCGTCTTTAGCAATCATGACCTTTTTCATATTGTATATCTTTCTCTCCAATCAAGACTCATTAAAAACTTCCTCAAGAAAAACTTCATCTTATGTCACTCACACATCTCTATTTGTCTTATTCCAAACACATTCTTCACGTATACTCTCCATAAAGTAAAAACATCTTATAAAAGGATATTTGTTTTTATTAGGCCATTATTTCACCTCATCTCTCGAAAATCTTTAAAAACCATAGAAAAATTCACTCTTTTGGCTTTATCACACATCAAGTCACTCCATACATGACACAAACTCACAATTCGATAAAACTCTCACATGATAATTCTTTCTTATATAAAAGAATAATTCAAAACCATGTCCTCCTTGACTTCTTCTCAAATATAATACACTATCCTCCAATCTTGATTTGATTTGTCATTCACAAGCCTCTTAACTTACTACTCACAGATTTCCTTATTTGACTAAATTCTAAAAATCACTCACTTCCAAATGTCATTCAAAACATATCTAAATTATTGTCATTCTTCTATTTAATGGATTGGTTCAAACCATACCAATTCCACTCGTATCTATCAATTTTCCTACACACTATTACCCTCTTCAAACTCGTTCTCCTTAGTTCTTTTTTTCCAAACTCTTGCAATGGCCTCTTCCTCCTCCAACAATGTGATTACAGCAGCAGATCTAAGGTATCCAGACTTGTTTCACACTTACAACTTACTATGCTCTCGCCCCATTCATGAAGGTAAATTGGTCAACTTTGACGACTTCATGCTCTTTGACTTAGACACCTATCTCCCTGAACTCAAACCTCTAATAGGATCTTCATCCCCAGCTGCCTATTATCCTGAACTAGTCCGACTGTTTTATACCAACTTCTCTACTGATCATGAACATACCTCAATCACCAGCAAAGTCCGAGGACAGCTAAAGATTTTCGATGCTTCCGACCTAGGTAGAATTCTAAACCTACCTTCCACCGGTACCGACTTTAACACCATAGTACCAATCGACCGATCGGTACTTCGAAAAATACTTCTCTGCACCAACTTCCGTGGCACATGAGGAATCTCCAACCTCATGCTCAACTTCTTGCCCAGATTCTTCTCCACAACATCTATCCCAAGCGTCCCCGCCAGGGATTAGTTCCTCGAAAAATCTCTCTTCTTATCTACGCAATCTTTTCTTCTCTTCTGATAAACTGGTCATCCATTCTTTTTGACCTTTTTATTCGTTATCAGAAATTCGAGCCTCTTCTTTTTGGGTGTTTCATAACTCCCATTCTCAAATACTTCCAAGTACCACTTCACAACGAAGTCATCCTCCGTCCCTCGCAAGTCCTCGATGGAACCACCTTCAATCTAAGGTCCCTGCACATGCCCGGCTCTGATGAAGCAGATCCAACATTCTCCTTCAATTACTTTTCTGCTATGATGGATATCGAGCACTCTCAGGATCGAATCCTTCGTAATCAAGCCCTGTTGCAGCAGACTCGCAAGCGGAATCGTGCCGACCGAACACATTCACCTCCTCCACCTTCGAGATAAACTCATTTTTTTTGGTCTGTAATAACTTTTAATTACTTTTGGACTGTAATATTTGGTTTGTAATAACTCTCTTACTCTGATCCCTTCCTTTTTGTCCATGACAAAGGGGGAGAAAAACTGTCTCCATTATTGGAGAAATACTCTCTTTAAAACATTTTTCAAATTTTTTATCATATTATTATTTCTATGCATAATGTCTTTTTGACAGGGGGAGCATATTTTGTCATCATCAAAAAGGGGGAGAATGTTGAGAAACTCTGTTTTGATGTCACATAATATGATACACTGTCTCATTTGATTTTATATGATATGATAATATGTCCTCTTGAAAAATGTTATATTATGACTGAATATGTTTTGCCATGAATCTAACGAGTATTTGATGCAAGGATATCTCACCCAATAAGGATGGAGACTTCCTGTTCAAGTACAAATATAGTGTAATCATACTCCTTGAAGAAAAAGCTTGATGAGCCATGCATTCCTAAAGTTCAAATGAAGAGATCGGCTACCTCAAGTTGAAGACTTCTTTCTTCTTTAGAGTCATATGTAACAGAACCTTCAGGAACTTGCATATTGCATATTACATACTCATTCATAAACACTATATCATCAAAGTATACGATAGTTTCAAAAAGCTCCTTTTTGAAAACTAATAATTGTACCTTCTTACAACCTTTTATGAAAAAGATATTTTGTCATGTAATAATTGTACCTTCTTACAACCTTTTATGAAAAAGACATTTTGTCATGTAATAATTGTACCTTATACTATATACAAGACAACATGAAAAAAAGGAATGTAGGAAAAAGACAAAAACATAAAATCGGCTACATGGAGAAAACAAATATAATATGTTTTTGAAAAGACTCTAGTTACCTTCTTTAAAGAAATATTTCTAATACAAGAAGAAGACAAAAACATAAATCGGCTACACAAAAGAAAAACAAATAAAATATGTTTTGAAAGGACTCTAGTTACCTTTTTTACAAAACCATAGAATGTCGACTTACTTGAAGTCATCATTCTCTTTACAAAGCATTAAATACCTCCTGTAACAAATCCTTGTTAAAATCCTTCTCAAAGAATGTCGACCTTCTTTTGGTCCTCATTCTCTCTGGAGACTTTGAAAAACACAACATAAAGAAAACACTTGACATGACTATGTACAAATAAATATCTCAAAGCACTCATAGTACTTACACTCATTTAAAGCAAAGAAGTACTAATGTACCTCAAATCATTAATTAGAATAAAGACAAAACTACAACCCAACGTTCAATGTACTATTGTAAGAAATCGACTTTTTACATAAAATATGGATTACCTAAAATATTACAACGACTAGTGTACCCTCTATTTCACTTTTATGGAAAAAGGCATTCTCGAACTTCTCTAAAAGATGTTTTTGAAATGACATAACATTTCACATTTCAAAAAGTTACAATTCCAAAATGTAACGACTACTTTTTAAAAGCTATATAAACACACTCAAATAAACTATTCAAACAATGGAATGGAATAGACGTGTGAGCTTACAACGAGAAAAATTTCTATTCGATATTTGAAAAGAGAGCCTTGAAAAAGAAAGAGAAAAAGGAAAGAAAGAAAAGAGAAAAAGTCAAGTCCAACTCTTTGACAAAGAGTATCCTCTGAGTGACAAACAGAACATTCTGAGAATCCTTCATTCGTGCATTCATATCATTCTGAAGGTTCTATAGGAAGTATTGTAACTCTGTTATTCACTGTATTCCTTCTTTGTTGAAAGAAGTAGACCTCTGTGAAAGAGGGTGTTGCCCTTCTCTGTTGAGAGAAGAAGACCTCTGTGAAAGAGGGTGTTGCCCTTCTCTGTTGAGAGAAGAAGACCTCTGTGAAAGAGGGTGTTGTCCTTCTCTGTTGAGAGAAGAAGACCTCTGGGGAAGAGGGTGTTGTACTATTTATCCGGTGACTCGGATGTTATAGTGGAAAGCTCAAGTGGTTTGCTTGGTGACTAGATGTAGGTCTGGATACTGACTGAACCAGTATAAATTCTGTGTTTTATGTGTTGTGCCTTATTGCTTAATTATTTTATTTTATCGATCATTATCATATTTCACTATTCACCCCCCCTCTAGTGGAATTTCATTTTCCACATCATTGAATTTTTCTTTGCTGGTCATATCGAAGATTTTTCCATCATCATCTTGGTTGACCAACAGAAAAAGCTTGAATTCAGTTCTTTCTTCGCAAAAGTCTCGTTCTTTTGAAAATAATACTGAAGGTATTTTAAGGTAATTCTTTGTGCAATAAAAAACTTTGAGATCAACAACGGTTTTTGACAACAAATTGGCGAGATATTCTTGAAATCCTTGATGAAAGTAATTGCTTGACATCGAATCAACACGTCCATGACAAAATTTTCCTCTCTTTTTCCCCAAAAAGAGAGACTCAAGCTTAGCCCTTACCTGAATGGGAAAGTAGGAAAATAGTCCTCTCTTCCCTAAAGAGGAGGTGTTTGCAAAATGGAACTTTTGAAGAGAAATTAAGTTTTTGTCAAAACTCCCTACCTCTAGGCTTCTCTTATGGAAAGGCGGCCGAAAATAAAGTTTGAGAAAGTATCACAGAGGAACGAGTCCATCACACTCTCCCTAGAAGAGGGTTCTCTGTGAAGGGGTTGGCCAAAGATGAGAAAATACTGGGGGCCACATAAGGAAACCAGCTTCCGTCGAAGCTCTCCCCAAAAAAGGGGTCCTTTGTGTAAAGTTGGTTTGTTGTTTTGCAAACAGTTAGCGAAGAAATGAGTCCTTTCAAACTCTCCCTAGAAAAGGGTTCTTGCGAACGAAAAGATGGTTGCATGCAAAAGGAATGAGCTCCCTCGAACTCGCCCTGAAAGAGGGTCCTTCGCAAGAGAATACAATTGAATTTTTTTTTGATAGAATGGTAACCCAAAGGTTGAAATTGAGATTTAGGAGCTTGAATTGTGATGATTGGTTAATACAGAGACTGAACCTGAAGGGCTAACTGATCAGTCAGTCAGACACTAGCACGAGTGCTAGATGTACTAGCACGAGCGCTAGATGTACCAGCACGAGTTATGGATTTTCAAAATGCACGAGTACGAGCACTGGGTTTTGAAAAACACATCAATACGAGCACTGTATTTTGAAAAAGCACCAGTACGAGCACTGGATTTTTCAATGAAGAGTTGAAAAGGAGACCGTCATTCTAAGATACTTGAGATTTGAGCGAGAACGATTGTCGGTGTTTCAGGATTATCCCATATCCTGAAGGGTAAATTAATCCAGAACTCAATTTTTCAAAGGAACACTTTTGGTCAATACGAGCATTGGATCAAAAGGAGAAATCTGAGTCGAAACTCGAAATTGCGAAAATAGAAGATAAAAGGAAAGAAAAAAAAAAAACCCGAGTCGGAACCCAGATCTTGAAAATAATGATAAAATGGAAAACCCGAGTTTGAAAACTCGAATCTTCAAAGGAACGATTGGTTCCAACATGAGCGTTGAATCCAATAGGCAGTTCGAGTCGGAACTTGGAACATCAAACAAAATATAAAAAGGAAAAACCCGAGTTGGAACCCAGATATTTTAAAAATGGAAAAACCCGAGTTTAAAAACTCGAATCTTCAAAGGAACGATTGGTTCCAACACGAGCGTTGAATCCAATAGGAAGTCTGAGTCGGAACTCGGAACTTCAAACGAAATATAAAAAGGAGAAACCTGAGTCGGAACCCGGATTTTGAAAATTAAGATAAAATGGAAAACCTGAGTTTTTAAAAAAAAACTCGAATCTTCAAAGGAACGATTGGTTCTAACACGAGCGTTGAATCCAATAGGAAGTCCGAGTTGGAACTCTGAACTTCAAACGAAATATAAAAAGAAAAAACCCGAGTCAGAACCCAGATCCTTAAAATAAAGATAAAATAGAAAACCCGAGTTTTAAAAAAAACTCCAATCTTCAAAGGAACGATTGGTTCCAACAGGAGCGTTGAATCTAATAGGAAGTCCGAGTGAGAACTTGGAACTTTAAACGAAATATAAAAAGGAAAAACTCGAGTCGAAACCCGGATCTTTAAAATAAAGATAAAATGGAAAACCCGAGTTTTAAAAAAAACTCGAATCTTCAAAGAAATGATTGGTTCCAACACGAGCGTTGAATCCAATAGGAAGTCTGAGTCGGAACTCGGAACTTTAAACGAAAATATAGAAGGAAAAACCCGAGTCGGAACCCGGATCTTGAAAAGGAAGATAAAATAGAAAACCCGAGTTTGAAAACTCAAATCTTCAAAGGAACGATTGGTTCCAACATGAGCGTTGAATCCAATAAGAAGTCTGAGTCAGAACTCAGAACTTCAAACGAAATATAAAAAGGAAAAACTTGAGTCGGAACCCAGATCTTTAAAATAAAGATAAAATGAAAAACACGAGTTTGAAAACTCGAATCTTCAAAGGAATGATTGGTTCCAACATGAGTTTTGAATCCAATAGGAAGTCTGAGTCGGAACTCGAAACTTCAAACGAAAATATAGAAGGAAAAACCCGAGTCGGAACCCGAAACTTTTAAAATAAAGATAAAAAAATGAAAAACCCGAGTTTGAAAATTCGAATCTTTAAATGAACGATTGGTTCCAACACGAGCGTTGAATCCAATAGGAAGTTCGAGTCGGAACTCGGAACTTCAAACGAAAATATAGAAGGAAAAAACTGAGTCGGAACCTGGAATTTTTAAAATAAAGATAAAAAAATGAAAACCCCGAGTTTGAAAACTCGAATCTTCAAAGGAACGATTGGTTCCAACACGAGCGTTGAATCCAATAGGAAGTCCGAGTCGGAACTCGAAACTTCAAACGAAATATAAAAAGGAAAAACCCGAGTCGGAACCTGGAACTTTTAAAATAAAGATAAAAAAAATGAAAAACCTAAGTTTGAAAACTCGAATCTTCAAAGGAACGATTGGTTCCAACACGAGCGTTGAATCCAATAGGAAGTCCGAGTCAGAATTTGGAACTTCAAACGAAATATAAAAAGAAAAAACCTAAGTCGAAACCCGGAACTTGAAAGGTAAAAGAAAAAAAAAACCTGAGTCGAAACTCAGACGACAAGGAAGTAATTCCAACCCGAGAGTCGGATTCTGGAAGAATTGACAAAAGGTATGAATAGATTTCGACGATTATAAAGAAGATGAGAAATTTATTCAAGATTCTCGACCCAAGATGGCCTAAGATTTGAATTTTCTTTATGATGGTTTCAGGATTATCCCTTATCCTAAAAGGGAAATAGAATAAAACTTTGACAAGAATCAACAAAATTGATAAAAATAAAAGAATTGATAAAATCGATAAAGGATCTAATAAAGAATCAATAAAAATTGATAATATTAAAAAATTGGCAGAAATTTGAGAGAGAAATTGATGATGGAAGACTTCAGGACTATCCATTATCCTGAAAGAAAAAGGACCTCGCGGGACGAGGTTCAGGTTTTATCCCTTAACCTGAAAGGGAAGAAGAACAAAAAAGTACCCCATTGAAAAGAGGCATCAGGTTTATCCCTTAACCTGAAAGGGTAAAAGAAGAAAGGAATACCTCATGAGAAAGAGGCATCAGGTTTATCCCTTAACCTGAAGGGGTTTAAAGATTAATGAGAATAAAGATTGTCAGAATTTGATAAAAAATTAATAAAATTGATAAAGAAGATTGAAATTGATGAAAAACTGATAAAAATTGGCAAAAATTAATAAAATTTAAGGAAAACAGAGTTTGTTTGATCCTGCCTGCACATGGGATCTTTAAAACGAGATGAGAATGTTGATTCAAAAGACGAGTGAGAAATCCTTTTTTAGGAAGAGGATCAACCGCAAGATTGATTTTGAAGAATGATCAACGCGAAGGTTGATTTAGAAGAAGAATCAACACGAGGGTTAATTTTGAAGAGAGATCAACATGAGGGTTGATTTTTGAAAACGAATGGGTTGAAACTTATTTTTTGAAAGAGAAGGTCAACACCAGAGTCGATTGTTGACGACTATGGTTTCAAAACTATATTTTTTGGGAAGGAAGATCAACACAAGGGCTGATTTCTGAAAACCATGGTTTGAAACCTATTTTTGAAAAAGAAGATCAACACCAGGGTTGATCGTTGAAGACAATGGTTTTGAAACTAAATTTTGGAAAGGAAGATCAACACAAGAGCTGATTTCTGAAAACCATGGTTCAAAACCTATTTTTGAAAAAGAAGATCAACACCAGGTTTGATCGTTGAAGACAATGGTTTTGAAACTAATTTTTGAAAAAGGAGGTCAACGCGATGGTTGATTAAAAAGGATGATTTGAAGCCAATTTAGGGAAAGAAGATTGCCACGATGTTTGATTTTGAAAGGATTGGACCAAAATATTGAACTCTTGGTGATTATAATGGAGATTTTGCAGAAATTTTCAAAATTTCACAAAAAAAAAACCCTCATAGGTAATTTCATTTCTCTCATGGATGATGTCGGGATTGTCCCTTATCTTGAAAAGAATAGAAATTTAATGTGGTTTAGTAGAAGCCGATGACAAAGAAGATTCTTGAAATGAAAATATAATTTTTCAAAATAAATGCCCCAGTATGGCAAAAGAGATAAGTATTTGTCATCAGAGATATGAAGAAAATTGACATTGCATTGATAAGCAAAGCTAATAACAAGAGACTGCATATTTACAAGCACTTGACCAAAGGTCATAAAAGACTGGGGTTGACTTGCCCCTATAAGGTGACTAGAAAAAGGAGGAAAGTAGGGAAAAATTTGGCATCATCAATTCTCTAAGTGGTCTGAAAAAGGCTTGGTCAGGACTGCAGGCTGCTCCTCTCCTTCCTTTGGTACCAAGAGTTCTTTGTCAATATAATCTTGAATTATGTTTTTGAGGACAAAGCAGTGTTCCGTATCGTGCCCTTTTGCTCGATGGAATTTGCAGAAACAAGCTTTCCATTTTCCCATGGTGACAGAAGGATCAACCCTCCTTAGAAGTTTGATCATATCTTTCGCGAGAAGGTATCCGAGAACCTCCTCGATTGGCTGACCTAGAGGGGAAAACTCACAATCATAACTCCAACCATCATGCTTTGTCTCCTTTGGCTTGCCTGATTTTTGCCAAAGGTTGACCCTTTTCTAGGAGCTGGACTGAGCATGCCTGGTCAGAGGGATTGGATGCTCTTCTTTTTCGCCTTCAACAAAGAGATTCCTATCAATGCAGTCTTGAACGATGTTCTTGAAGACAAAGCAATGATCAATGTCATGTCGCCCGATGAAACCTGTAGAATTGGTTTTTGTATTTTCACATGATAGTGGAAGGACCCGTGGCTTTTGGGAGCCTGACTAATCTCTTGGTCAACATGTATTCAAGGATTTTGTCAAATGGTTCATCCAAGGGGGTGAAACTCCAGTCTTTGTGTTTCGGCTCTTCTTGATTCTTCTCTTTCTGCTGAGGACCGAATTGACGCAGTCTATCATGGTTTTCACAAAACTTTCCCTTCTGGCCTCTAGATTCCTCCAAATTGCTGCTTTGATTGCCCGAGTTGTCTTTACTGTTGCCCCTGCTGGTTTTGAAACTTTCTGCACTACTATTATTGTGTTTGTTTATTGGGAAGGTGACAGGTGCCCCTTCTTTGGTGGAAGCTTTTTCGAAACTGGCTTCAGCTTGCTCAGATAATATCTCAACCATCATCTTTTGGAACAACCGATATATAGCAGGATCAATCTAGTTCTTGCTGTCCTGAACTCCCTCTCTGGCAAACTTTTGAGAATCCATTTCTCACTTTCTGCTTGTGACTGAGGTGCTAGAGTGGTGCGGTCTTTGATTTCATCCAAACCACCCGATAATGCCGAATGTTCTCTCTGAAGGACAGAATGGGACCTTTTAGAAAAGATTTTAAAGGAAATTTATAATATGAGAAATCTATTTGACAAAAGATATCCCCTTTACTAGGGATTGAGTCTATACGGAAGTCAATCATATTGTTTCTCCGTGAAGATAGACAATTTAGAATGTGACTAACTAAAAGGAAATCTCTTGACAAAAGAGATTTTTATTGCAAAAAGGCAAGGAATAGAATTAGAAGATACATAGAAAATTTTTGAAGAATAGATGGTAAATTTCGAAAATTTGAAAAATTGTAGGCAGGATCAAAAAAATTGAAGAAATCAGAAGAAGAAAAAAAAAATACACCTGGGTTTTGAAAACAAAGAGGAAATTTTGAATAATATACCAAGGGTCTTTGGAAAATATAAGGAAATATAATAAATATCACAAAATCATAGCTATACAAACAAGGATGCACAAACAACACTCCCTAAAGCTGACTCTAAATGCAAAATAATAAAAATGGTTGGTAGGACCTTAATCCTAACTCTATGGTTCAGATCATCTGATTCCAATCAAGGTATGCCGATATACTCAAGCTGAAGCATGAAGTACGTGGCATAGAAATATTTCTCCAGTTTTAAGGTAATGGCTTCCCAACATCCTTGCGCACCTACCGATATACCTCGGACTATGGCCCTTAGGTACGTGGTAGGGGGGTGCTAACCCAAATAAGTAGTCCAGTTGTGAGGCTCTCTCCCGAACTATGGTTCAGTGAGACAGCCCAGCAACGTGAAGACCGAGATGATTCAGGTACGGATGTTTTTTTTGAAAATATGCTCAACATGCAATAAAACCAGAAAGCTCTAATGCAAGTCCTAACAGAGATAGAATTTAAATGAATAGAAGAATACTGTAAACACCCCAAATTTTCATCATTCATTCTCAAACAACCCTCCTCGGGTAGTGCCAACCCTGTTAGGTTAGTGTAGGAGTCAAACCCCGGGTCAGTTTCAGAAAATCACCATTTTTCTCATTTTTATTAGGAAAATTATCATTTTACCCCTAGGTCATTCCGGACCCCAGTCAGTCGGAGTCAACCAAGCTCAGTGGTCAGTTCATAACAATTAGAATATCAGTCATCTCAAGCTCACCCGAGCTCATGATGAACAAACCATTTTCATTTCTGACCATTCCTGCCAAAATGGGATCATTTCTTAAGAAATGAGCTCATTTCGCACTCAAATCTAAGTCAATTGTCTCCGAGTCAGTAATTCACAGTCAGTCATATTCTTCAGAGTCTAGCCTGAGCTCACTAGGAGTTCAAGTGCTCCAGTTTCAGTTCAAAACCATTTCCAAGTGTCCAGGAGCCCATTTTAGCCCATTTCAGATCATTCAGCTGAAATTGAGCTGAATCCAGTCAATTGAGCTAGTGTCCGAGCTTCAATTTTAGTTCATGTCACTATTACTGACCTTTAACCTAGCTCAAACTCAGCTCAGATTCGTAATTCACTTCACTCCAGTGACCATTTTGTACTATTTCTCTAAAAATGGCAGTATTTCTTGAAAATTTAGTCAGAAAGTCCAGTTGAGTGAGTACCTTGTCAGTTCATTGGAGTTCTGAAACTCTAAAACCCAGCTCAATCCAACTCATTTTAGTTCATTTAAGCTTAAACCCTGATTTTCAGTGCCACTCTAACCTAGTAGAGTCCAAAAACCATTTCTTCAACCGTTTTGCAAATTTTATCAATTTTAATGCTTTTTAAACTGGTACAGTTTCCAATCGGGGTCTAACATCCAAAATTCTTCATTCAGGGTCTGCATTTCGCATAGCATTTTATATCATTTCTCATCATTTCATATCATTTCTTAGCATTTCATAACATTTTATCACATTTCATTTCATTTCATTTTCGAAGTCCAGAACTCCAATTTTATAAATTTCAATCCAGATTGAGTTTTAAAAGTTTTCAGAAATCCATTTCAAACCCTGAGTTTTTCAAAATTGACATTTTTACCTCCGAGAGTCTTAATTTGGAATTTTTTTCTTGAGAAAAACAATTTGGATTTCTTTCAAAATTAAATTTTTAAATTCTACACTGGATTTGCTTCGCAATAGGGTATTGAACTTCAAAATCCGAGCTCGTTTCAAAAACTGCCAAAAAAAGCTCGTTTCGTCTAGAATTTTTTTGAAAAGACTATTTTACCCCTCTAATCATCAAAATAAATTTCAAAAGTGGAATTTGGACCCACTCTAAGATGGTCCATCCATTTGCATTTTCTGTTTTAATTTATAAAAAAGAATTTTTTTTTTACCTTTTTCCTCATTTTCTTTATTTTTTATTTTATTTTATTTTCATTTTTTTAGGTGGGACCCACAAGGAGGAGGTCGACCACCCTAGCCTTCTTTCCTCTCCATTTCCTTTCTCTCCTCCTCTCCTTTCCTTTTCCTCCTTCCTTTCTTTCCCTCTTTCTTTCTTCTTTTTCTTCTTTCTTTCTTTTCTTCCTTTCTTCTTCGTTTTTCTTTTCTTTCTTTCTTTCTTTCTTTCTTCCTTTCTTTCCTCTCCCGCCACTCACGTACAACACTTTTCCAGCCTCTCCTTCTTCCTCTTTCCCTCTCCTTTCCTCCCCTTTCTTTCCTTTTCCTTCTTCCCCTCTTCTTTCCTTTAACTTCCCTTCCTTCTTTCCCCTTTCTTCCTTACTCCCTTTCTATTTCCTCAAAAGCAAAAGGGCTCCACCCATTCACATATGGCTCATCACACACATATTGAAGACTTAGGTTTTGATGTGATCAAAACCTAAGTTCTCAAAAAGAAAAAGAGATATGGCTGGCCAATTCAATCTCTCATCTCACGCAACTCCCATCTTCACGCCCCTCTCTCTCTCTCTCTCCCTTTACCTCTCTTTTTCTCTCCTTGACTGCTACAGCCACATCAACCTTCCAGCCTCTCTACAGCAGCCCCCAAATAGGAACACCAGCCGGCAGCCACCTTCAACTCCTTCCAGCCAGCAGCCACCTCCATTTTTCTTCAAGCTTCACTGCAGCAACTACCTCCCTTGGCCACGGTTTCCTCCAAGCAAGCCCTTGGTGATCAGCCATCTACCAGCTGCAGCCGTCAGTCTCCTCCAACAACTATAACATCTTCCAGCCACCTTGAAGCCCAGCAACATCCTTCAGCCTCCTCCGGATCTAACCATCTTCAAGCTTTGCGGCATCAAAGGGAGCCTCCAGCCATCTACAATCGCCTTTACCATAGCTTCTTTATTGCAGCCGATTCCAGTCCTCTTCAAGCTTCGCAACATCAAAAGAAATCTTCAAGCAAATCCAGTCACTTCCTTCAAACACCGTTGCAGCCTCCATTCCAGCAAGCTCCACCTTTGATCACCCCTTGGATCCAGCTATCTCTTGGTTCCGACCACTGCGGCAAGAATCCAAGGTAAGGTCGGCTATTTCAGCATTGTTTGTCTGATTAAGTTCACAATCTCCTTTCTTTATGCTGTTTAATACTATGAGGTTGTCACAAAAGATTTTACCAAGACATAAACTGGTTCTATCGTGCTATTTTATTCGGGATTCATAGTCTTTCAAGGTAGGGCTGTGCAAATGAGGTGATCCACCTAATGGATGGGTCGGGTCCCTCGATTCAATGGCCAACATTAAATGGATCATATCCTCCTCGATTTGTGTTTTAGTTTTATGATTCATGCCATCTTATGTTATAAAATGCACTTAGATTAATTCGTTTCGTTATTTATTTCATTTTATATATGAATCATGCTTTACTTAGTTTAAAATCTATAAAATTTTAGTTTTAGACAAAGTCCAGCTGTTATTTTATGTTTATTGTTTTATCATTAAATCTCCAAAAATTTTATTTCAGTTGAGTTTATTTGTTTGTAATATTTTGCCAAAAACCCAGGTTCGTTCGGGTTTTGGAACCCATCTAAACCGATCAAACCCTAAATCGGGTTTTCTACTTCTCTGAATTTTCAATTTCTACTTTAGCAGACAAGAACCTTCGAAATCACCCATGTGGAGGATTCGAATCATCCTCAAAAAATCACAGTGGAATTATAATTGAATATACTAATGGTTTGGAAATTTTTAGATTTTTCCAAGTAGTTTTGATCTCTGTCAAAAATCGGATTTTCCAGACGTCTGGGAAAATCTCGATTTTCCGTTGTCAAGGTGTAGACAGACTCTAATGCACCGAGTCCGTTCAATCCGTATCCCGTCTGAAAAAACTTTCAACACAAAAGTTGTTCCTAACATATTTTCCTGTCATTTTCCAAAATTTGAGGATTTTTAATACTGTATCAGTATTTTTCCCGAAAATTTATTTTTTGTCTGACAGATTCCAATATCAAGAAATTCCAGAGATTTGGGTCTCTGATAACAGTGTGCACTTTTCCAAACCGTAACCCGAATCTCAATGGTGTAAAAATATCAAATTTTTATATGTTTGTCAGGGACATTTTCCCATAATTTCAGCCCTTTTCCCATCTGTATGCTATTTTCCCCACATTTTCTACCGAAACCTGTCTATTTCCCCCAAATCCTAGAGTCGTCGGATTCCGATCCGACTTGCCGGAGCTGTACAGCTCCGACCATAGGTTAAAACCAGATAGTGTAAAAGGAAACAATCCTTGCCTAATTTTCCTATGTCACCCCATAAAAGTTGGGAAATTTTTATGAAAGTTTGATATCCGAAATCCCCTTTAGAATCAGCATTTTAGGTAAAATTTTGATTTTCTTAGGATTTTAGCCATTTTCCATATTAATAAAATACAAAAAATTTATATTTTCGAGATTCATTCTGTTTCTAGGGTTAATATAGGTGTTCATTCCAAATTTGGCTCAATTCCAAGTTTATTTGCTTTATATGTTAGTTTATCTTTAAATTCCGAAGCAAAAATCAGGCGAAAAAAGTTAAAATTGATATTTTATGATATTTTCGTCATTTTAGGGTTTTATTCATATAAATAAGCATGTAATATCATATTAAGGTTAATTTCAATCTCATTTGCATTTTATATTTTTCAATTTTGCAAAATTTATTTCAGAAAACCCTGGTTTCAAGGCCATAATCTTGTTATCAGGGGTATTTTGGTCATTTTAACCTAAATTTCGAAATTTCAATCTTTAATTTCATAAATTTTCATGCTTATCATCATTTTTAATCATATTGTGTTTGATTTATTTCATTTGATTTTCAAAATTCCAAAATTTATAAAATTTCTTTCAAAAAAACCTAATTTCAAGGTCATTAAGGGCATTTTGGTCATTTTGACCCCAATTTCGAATTTTCAAGTTTATTTTCAAAATTTATTCATTATTTATCATGTTTATATCAAAGGGGGTATGAATTTGGGTTTATATATGAACAATATCCGATAATTTCTAATATTTTCGGATAAATTCAGAAAAACCTACATTTCTGTGCTAACATTGTTTTCTAGTTTTGCAGGAATATTCAAGAAGAAGACTTAGTTTTATTTTTATTTTTCAATTCAATGTAACATCAAATGTAATAATTTGGAATAAGAGTTACTTTTCTGCTTAGAATAGGGTTGCATTGCATATAGTTTAATTTCTGCAAATTTCAATATTTGATGTATGATTCATGCGCATTTATTTCAAATTCACTATGGTTGACAAGAATGGCACGTGCACAAGCTCTTATGGAGTTTATAAACTTGGTGGAATTTGTATTTTTGGCCATAGTCAGAATACGAATGAAACGTAGATTTATGATCTTCGTATTAGCCACATTCAACCTACACTCTTAGGCTAACTTCAAAAAAATGCACTGCATTTCTCAAAGTTTCAAAAGAATTTTTCAATTTCTCAATTGAAATTCCCTTTCAAATTCATATTCATATTCATATTCATTCATGTCATTCAAATTGCATTATTTTCAAATTCATTTTTCAATTTCAATTTCAGAAAAAATCAATTTTCTCAAGGATTTCCTAAGTCTTTCTCAGGATTTGGTTTTCTCAGAATCCTAAGTTTTCAAATGACATTTCAAAGCGTTTCCCAAGTTCAAACCAAGATTTTTCAATGTTTTAACATTCTCAAAATTCAAAATCCCAAGTTTTCAGAAATCGATTTTCTCAGATTTCCCATTTTCCTGAGGATCGAGTTTCCTGAGAATCCATTTTCCATTTCAAAAATCATTTTCCAATGAACTTCCTGACTTTCTCAAGATTCTCAAATCCATTTTCTCAGAAAAGCAATTCCAAATCTCAAAAATTGATTTTCCAAGATTCAAGTTTTTCTGAGAATTCATTTTCCAATCCAATTTCTGATTTCCAATGAAATTCAATGATTTTCCCAGGAATTCTAATTTCAAGAACTTTTCCAATCATTTTTTAAGCATATTTCAATTTTCCAAGCAAACATCATATTTTCTCAAACTTGCATTATTTTCAAAATTTCGTAGCACAAGCCTGATTCTTTGTGCATTCTAGGAAAAATAGAGCATAAGTTAGATATTTGAGTCAAGTTAAAGCACATAATTGATCATTGGTTCGATTACCCTTGGTAAAGGCGCCAGGAACGGTTGAACCTCGTACCGACAGGCGGATCCCATTCCATAGAATTTTCCTGCAAATTTTCAAAATGGAGGCGAGTTAATTTTCAAAACCAATTTTCAAAACTTTGGTCGAGTTTGACTCGCAGGATCGTTTCTCTCTCGCAAGAGAGGGGAAAATTTTTGCGATGATAACACACACACTTGCATACATTGTTTGCTTTCAATCCCTAGAATTGAAGAGAGTTGTATTTCAGACCTAAGTCTATGTGAACATGGATAGATCTCCTTAATATGGTCCTACCAAACCATACTTAGATCCTATATGCAATGATGTCAGCTAGGACAAAGTCTAGGCCCCTAAGGTTTGCATGGAAATGAAGCTGACATTTTGAAAGAACAAAGACTTAGATAATATCAAAGCAAAGCAAAGGCAAAAATCCAACCGGACGAAGACGAGTCCCATCACGATCCCCAACTTCTGTGATCATGCAAAAATTTTCCTCTCGTTCCTCTTTTCCTTCTCTTCGCCTTTCTAGCTTCTATTCTCTTTTGAAGGGGAATAAAAGACAAAAAAGAAGAGAGAATGAGATAAGAAAGAAGAGAGAGGAACTCTTTTGCAAGGTCTCATTTGACCAAAATTTTGAAAATGTTTTAAAATTACTCACCTCCGTTTTGAAAATTTGTGGAAAAATGGAGAGACGGGATTCGCTCGTCGGTACGAGGTTCGACCGTTCCTGGCACCTTTACCAGGGATAATCGAACCAAGGATCAAACTTATGCCTTTTGCTTTGCCTTAATATTATCTAAGAATTTATTCTAAGTCTAAATTCACAAAGAATCATGCTTGTGCAATGCAAATGCAAAAATATATGCTTTTTGAGAAAATAGTTTAGAAAATTTGAGATTTTCCAAGTGATTCTGAAATAAATTTGATAATGGAGTGAAGAAATGATTCAAAGATTTGAAATTGATTTGAAAAAGTTAGATTTTGAATCTAACTTCGATTTTGAAATAGATTGGGAAGAAGAGAGACTTGAATTTCCAAGTCTTGGAGTGATCAGAATTTGGAAGGATAAGCCTTTAGACGAAGAGAAAAGGAATTTGGAATTTTGAAATAAGAGTGAATTTTCAAAGCCAGAATGGACTTTGAATTTGGATCAATTTTCAAGAATCGATTTTGAAAAAGGAAAATTTAGAATTCAGAACCTGAAACAGGAATTGAATTTGAACTCAGACTTGAGAAATAGATTTGAAATTGGTTTAAAAAAAAAGTGAGAATTGGAAACGGAACTGGATTTTTAAATCTGGAATAGAATTTGATCTGAAATCTGGAATCCTAGATGGATTGGAATCCGAAATCTGGAATCCTAAATGGAATTGGATCCGAAGTCTGGAATCCTAAATGGAATTGGATACAAAGTCTGGAATCCAAGATGGAGTTGAATCCGAAATCTGGAATCCTAAATGGAATTGGATCCGAAGTCTGTAATCCAAAATTGGAGTTGGATCCAAAATCTGGAATCCTAAATGGAATTGGACCCGAAGTCTGGAATCCAAGATAGAGTTGGATCCAAAATCTGGAATCCTAAATGGAATTAGACCCGAAGTCTGGAATCCAAGATGGAGTTGGATCTGAAATTTGGAATCCTAAATGGATTTGGATTTTGAAGATCCAAATGGGAATTTGAAGATGGATCTGGATTTTGAAAATCCAGATTTTGAATTTAAAACTTAGGAAAAAACGAATTCTAAGATTCAAAATTAATCTCGAGACTTTGATTTTGAATTGAGAATCAAGACTCAATCTTTAGATAGCACTTTGAAGATAAAGAATAAACTTGATTTTAAAGTTTGAATTTGAAATTAGAAGATAAATCAGGAAATTTCAAAGTCTTTGAATTTTGAAAATTGGGTCCTGAAAATGAATCTGGAATTTCAAGTTCAAATTGAACCTTTGAAATTTGAATTTCAAATATAAGAAGAGAATTCAAATTTTTAAAGTCAAATTGGACTTTGAAATTGGATTTCGAATTTTGAAGATGAATTGAAATTGAAAATTGGTTTGAGGAATGAAGAAGATATTCAAGATCACTTGGATTTTGAAGAAGATTTTTTAAAATATGATGCAGTTCTATCCTAAATGATGAATGAATTTAAAGAATTTGAAAAGCATATTTCATTCTTTAAGTGAATTTTAAATAAGATTGAAGATATAATACATTCCTGACTATGGTCATGAAATGTATTATATAATAATCATATTTAAATTCAAGTGAAGAATAAAACATATTTTGGTGCCTTTATAGAGTTTAAAGTGAAATTAACTCTCAATATATCCTGACTATGGCCATTGATATGTATCTTGAGTTAATTTTAAATTAAACTCTAATAAACAAAAAAAATTATTTGAAAATATGATGATTTTTGAAAAGAGATCTAGTGTGGATCCAATGTTATTCCATAAAAGATGAAAATACTAAGTTTTGTTCATATCTTGACTATGGCCATTGATACAAATCGTCAACTTAGGATTTAATCATCTTTTATTAGAATGGTGCATGTGCCATTCGTGTTTCCCATTTGTGATTTTTTTGGAAAAAAGAAGAAAATATCATGAAACAAGCAATTCTAGAGGATGCACATGCTCATACATTCTAATCTAGTGCAAGGAATGTAAATTCTCATTATAATCTAGCTATTACAACTTAGAATTAAGTTAAAATTAAAACTCCTAATCTAAGAAGGAAAATGACATTTTCTGTATAATTCATGCAAAATTCAAGTTAGCACACAACTGCATATAGAAAGGAAATGTAACATGGTATTTTAAGATGCGGGATGATGGAATGTTTATACATCTACTCAGTACTGATAAAAGAAAGCTTTAAAGCATCATGCTTGATGAAAAGGTATGCATTGAAATGTATCTAAAAATGCCTTAAGTTAATAAAGAAAGGGACATTAGGATGCATAAACTATATCCTAAACTAATAAGAAGATGGATGTACAAATGATTACATGAAAAAGATGCATACAATATCCTAGGCTAAATACAAACCTACACATATTTTCCTAAGGTATTATATCTTATGCAAACAAAGTGTCCATAGGAAGGGGTATGCTCAGGCTGGAACTAAACATGCATGCTATGCTGGAGCGACATAAGCTAAACCATGCTGGCAATACTGTGAGAGCTAGAGGTGGTTCCCTACCGGTTCAAAATATAGACAAATAGTTGAGAATCCACAGAAATTACAAAAAAAATGTAGATGAAATATATTGAAATGGGATATGTCAATTGCAACGCAAGGGGAAGAAAATAGGAAGCTAAAATTTCAAAACAGGAAATCAATCAACAAAAAGAGATGAAAGTTCACTAACAAGCATGTGACGGTAAATACAAATGAAATATAGGTAAAAATAAAAAGAAAATTACGATAAAATGTAACAGGAGATCAATCAAATAACAAGAATGTTACAGATATTTAACCAAATAGCAGAAATGCTAATGTAAAATGAAGGATACTGATGCAATATACTCAACATACGACCAATGTAATGCTGTATGAGGCAGATAATGCTTACAAATGTAGCAGGAATCAAACCCAACAAGTCGTCCAATGTTACAGGGGACATTAATGCATAAATGGCAAATTGAAAGGTAATGCTACAAAATAAGATCATCAGAACCAGACTCAAAAAAAAAAAAAAACTACACGGATGAAGGAAAACAAAGAAATAGCATACTGGAATATAAAGAAATGGAAATCTAAAACAATGCTGGAATAAGGTTATTCTATTACTATTGCACAGTGATGTATTGAGATTGCTATAGGCAACTCAAACATTACCTATGGTGCATTTATGGGGCGAAAAAAAAATGGGAAAGGAAGGCAAAACTGAAAGAGAGAAGTAAAGGGGGAATTCTTACTGTGGCCAACGCTTTAGGATCGACTGGTCTTGAGCTGATGTTGTAGGAAAGGCTTCCTCCCCTCGACCAGGAAGAGAATCAGAGGAAGTAAGAAGAAGAGGGGTGTGATAGCTGGATGGATAATCGTCGATTAGAGAGGCGATGGGGGCTAAAGACAGATGAATAGTCGAATCGTGAATGGTTGATGGATGCGAGAGAATGGATCCCTTCATCCTTCCCCTTGTGCTTCTCTTTATAGGAGGAGAGGAAGATTCAGAAATGGAGTCGATGGATAGACATCGAGGGTTGAGGGGGGAAGGCAGACGATTGGATGGCTCGAGGAAGAACTGGTCGTTGGAGATCAGATGAGGAGAGGAAGAAGATGGCGTGGAGGAACCAGTTCATTTTCGTGCGGTAGGCAGGCGAAAGCCGTTGCCATTTTTTCAATTTTTTCAAAAACAAGGTTCTTTTAAAAGATTTTTTTTTCTGAAAAAGGGTTTTTACAACCTAAAAGGGGTCTCTAAACCTGAATTTTTGCATTCTTCTTTTCTATTTTGATTTTTTTTTGTTCTTTTCTTTATATTTTCTGTATTTTTTGTATTTTTGAAACAAAAACCCTGAAACTATAGGAAAACAAGAGATTTAAAACTTATTTTTTTTGCATTTTTGAGAAATATTTACAAAGGAGGGGTTTTCTAAGAATTCGAGCTTCGAATTTTGGAAATTTCTTGGAAAAACGGGTTTGGATCTAGATTTTGAGGAAATATTCGAGTTTTCAACCTCGAATTGAGAAATACAGAGTAGTGGATCTAAATGGACATCGGGTGGGCTGTCCGAGCCTTTTAGAACTTATTTTTGGCATTTTTGTAATTTTAATTCAAAAATTGGATAACGAGGCTGAGGTTTGGATTTTAAACACTGAGTCTGGATCCAAAATCGAGTCAGATACATAAAAATGGAGTTTACTCCAGGAAATCCGAAGAATAACCGAAATTTGGATGGAAATTGCTTTGATTTTCTCAGAAGATGGGGTTAAGGGCAAAAAGGGAATATTTACAAACTTTTGAAAATTTTGGGGTGTTCACAGGGTGATAAGGTGCTAATATAAGAGAGGGGATGTCTAGCTGTTATGCTACAGGCAGGGTATGGAACCAAAACCATATACAAGCAATACAAGGGGTAAAGGAAATGTTGTACACAGATGTTATAAGGTGATGGGGGACTGTAGTGATGATGAGCATTGACATTCAGGATCGGTCCCTCAATTAAGTCAGGTCTCTGCCAAACCTAGTTAGAAATCCATATCTGGTAGGAATATGCTTCTCATATTTCTATATTAACAATAGTTCCTGCTTTGATCCGGAGGAAAGGAGACGGCTTGTGACAATATTTCTATAATTTTTGCAAGGCACTTGGTATAAAAACAAAGTCCAGAAGGTTCACAGAAGTATTTGCCCAAGATAATTGGATTCACTCACCTCCCTAAAAGAGGTACCTGAAGTGCCATAAACTGCACATACAATTATAATGACTTGAAACGAGGAAAACACAGATTCCTCTATGATAGAACACCCTTAGAACCAACCTAAATCCTTCAAGTTATGGATAGCAAGGTTTAGCAAACTATGGCATGAACCTGCAATGGTTTATCTGAAGCAAGAAGATAACAGTTTAACTACCTAGCTGATGGAAATTGAGCATCTAAACCTTAAAAAAAAGGCACCTAATGACAACAGGCAATCAACACATTTGCTTAAACATTCTAAGCAAGCACATAATGATACATGGAATATGACAAACATTCTGCAACAGATTATTGCAACACAAGTCAGTACTATCAAAATGAAGCATGCTCACTGGGAATTTCTACTATTAGAGTTAAATCTGAAGGAATTAGACTGAGCTTGATCTGACTTTTCTCAAGTTTTGGATGTCAAGTCACAGATGAATTCTGCTAACACATAGACCCTCTGGTGTAATTCATTTGAAATGGAAAATATCCTGACATTACCTTATATGAATTAATCAACACAATAGTACCTGAAGTGCAGAGCATAAGGAATTGGATTATGAGGGACCAATATGAGTGATTTGCCAGAAAGATGCAAGAGCAAGAGAAGATCTTCTCTACAGAGCTATGATAGCAATGAAATCAAGAAACAACTACTTCCAGCAGACTCTAGTAGTTGCAGTAAAACAGAACCCAAAGGCGATTTTTTTTTATTCCAACATCCGGAAGAAGAATTGAGACTCTTCAAAGGGGAACTCCTTGAACACCACCCTGAGAGATGCGTGTGCAATGATCAGGAGGAGTTAAAACCTGCACATCCATCGACGACAATCAAAAGTTAGATAAAACTGAATATTAAAAGATATACTTGAAAATCATAAAACATTTGGGAACAGGTGCTCACGATTTCCTTAATAATCCTGAGTTTGATCAACCCGAAGTTGTCACTCTGGAGACAAAGGTTTTACTCAAGAACATACAGGTTATAGAACTGATATCAAACAAATCATCCACAACAGCCTATGTGATGCTCATGGGTAATCCTCATATCAAGGTTAGCAGAGCAAAATACCTGGATAAGGAGCTGCAGGGGATTCAAAATCCTAACCTTCCTGCCAAGAAGCGGAAGGCCCAACTTTAAGCCTAATTCGCAGAAACAGTTAGCATCCTTGTGGATCTTAATGAAAAGGTGGATGACATTTATTGTCTTAACAAAATTTTCAGCTTGGTTGCGCCCAAAAATCATAGCTATCAACAAGAATACGTCAAATTAGACCTGACTCAAGGTTTTAATGGCATCCTCCATTACCTCCGGTTTTAAGTTGGCATCAACACATGCCACTCTCAAGGCTGAATTGAATCCAATTCCCCGACTCTTGCCTTGTGGTCTCTCTCTTCTTCTTCTTTTAATATGCTTGATGCAAAGCACTAATGATGACCACCACTGGGATGACTTCATTCAGTACTGATCATATAGTGGATGATCATGCTATTCGGCATTTCTTAAATAAATTGGGCCCTCAGAACATGACTTCTTCACGATTTTTCCAGGTTCATGTAAAACACCATTACCTTAGAGTAGACTGAGCATGACGAGAACTGGGTTTTAAAACCTCTTATTAGCTGTAAATGAATGTGCAAGATCAATACTACAATCATAGGGTTAGAAACATAATCAAATAGATCGAACATAAGGAGAAATGTTGGTTGAGAGGATCAGATGGTGACTTTTCCCCAGGTCCAGCATAGATGCCAAATTTCACACCCACCTGCTCTGATTTCGCAGCACCCTGTTAAATCTTAACCTTGCTAAATGAGATTACCTTGGATATGATCAAATGAAAATAAATTTTGACTACCCACATTATGTGCTATTACCATCAGATAATTGTTGTAGATTTAACAAA